>NC_057799.1:299264226-299564226 GCF_018294505.1 Triticum aestivum
CAGATGCTCCTATGGAAATGGTTGTTAGTAAGAATTCACATGCTGATCCTAATGATGTGCCATTATCTCCTTTGATTGAGCATCCGTTGATGTGGATTTTGTCTCTAGAAATAATTTTAATAACAATGCTTATGGAGGCAATGTTAATACTAGATTGTATCCCGGAAATTCCTCCAATAATTATGATAATTCCTATGGAAATTCTTATAATAATAATAGGATACCTACTGATGTTGAAAGTAATATTAAAGAATACATTAATTCTCAAAAGATTTTTAATGCTATGGTAGAGGAAAAAATGAATAAAGTTGATGATATGGCTAGGAACATGGATAGAATTGCTCATGATGCGGAAAATCTCAAATCTAAAATTTTGTCACCTAAGATTGATAGTAATGAGTCCATTAAATATATCTATGTCTCCATTAATGAAACTAAATAAAGATCCGCTAGGTTGGGAGCTAAGCGAGAATTCCTGGAAAAGGCTATTCCACCCGATTTTACCGTAATCATGATGAAGATATTAAAATGATTGGTGTCTCACCCCTTGAATCTTTATTTTGAAACATAAAACTTGATGGAAAAGGGACTGAAGATGATTCAACTTTAGTTAGAAGGCGACCCAATTGTTCGGAGGCTGATGATCGTATTGATAAAAATGATAAAAGTGGGTTTGGAGAGGTTAAACTTTAACTAGTGATGTACCCACTACTTTGAATTACAAGAACATTAATTATGATAGTTGTTCTTTAATTGAGTGTATTTCCTTGTTGAAATCCATGATAAATTCACGCAATGCTTATGAACAAAATAAAGCTTTTACTAAACATATGTAGAAGCTATGAAGAAAGCTTTTGAAGAAAACTAGAGATGGAGGTTTCAATACCTAGGCAGTTGCATGATGAATGGGAACCTACTATTAAAGTAAAGATAAAAAATTATGAATGTAATGCTCTATGTAATTTGGGTGCTAGCGTTGCCACTATACCAAAATCTTTATGTAGTGTGCTAGGCTTTGAGGATTTGGATGAATGTTCCCTTAATTTGCACTTAGCCGATTCAACTATTAAGAAACCATTGGGTAGAGTAAATGATGTTCATATTCCTGCTAATAGAAATTATGTGCCCATTGATTTCATTGTGCTTGACATTGAATGCAATCCGTCTTGTCCTATAATACTTGGTAGGCATTTCCTACGAACCATAGGTGCTATTATTAATATGAGAGAAGGTAATATAAGATTTCGATTTCCATTAAAGAAAGGAATAGAACACTTCCCTAGAAACATAATTAATCCACCATATGAATCAATTATGAGGGCCACCTATGGTATGAAAACTAAAGATGACAATACTTGAAATTGTGCATTACGCCTAGTTAGGGGCGTAAAACAATAGCGCTTGTTGGGAGGCAACCCGATAATTATCTTTATTTTCCCTTTCTCTTTTCTGTTTTTTGTGTGCACACAATTATGATACTATTATAATTGTGTTTTTTTTAATTAGTGTTTGTGCCAAGTAAAGCCTTTGGGATGATTTGGTTGATATTTGACTAGATTCTGTAAAAAAAGAAACTTTTGCGCCTAGTAGCAGAATTGTTTAAATTCACTGGAACGTGATAAAATGCTGATTTTTTAACACATGATTGATATAGAAATTCTCCACGTCTCCACATTTTCCTAATTTTCCAGACTTTTGGAGTTACAGAAGTATTGCGTTTGGTCAGACCTTTACAGACTGTTATGTTTTTAACAGATTATGTTTACGTTGTATAGTTTGTTTGTTTTAATGAATCTATGGATTGTATCGGGGGGCATAAGTCATGGAGAAGTTAGAATACATTAGGTATTATAAAATAATAAAATAAGAATAGGTTTACAACAGTACCTAAAGTTTATGATTTGCTTGTTATACTAACGGATCTCACGAGGTTTCTCTTGAGTTTTATGTGCTGAAGTTTTCAAGTTTTGGGTGAGACCACGATGGATTAAGGAATAATGAGTGGCAAGACCCTAAGATTGGGAATGCCCAAGGCACCCCAAGGTAATATTCAAGGAGACCCAATCATCTAAGCTTGGGGATGCCCCGAAAGGCATCCCCTCTTTCGTCTACAAACCATCGGTATATCACTTGGAGCTATATTTTTATTCATCACATGAAGTTTTTTCTTGCAGCGTCGTGTATTATATGAGTCATTGCTTTATTTGCTTTTTAGTTTCCCACAATCATCTTTGCCTTACACACCTTTTGAGAGGGACACACATTTATTATTGATTTGTTAGAATACTCTTTGTGCTTCATTTATATCTGAGCTCGGCAGTTACTCTAGTGCTTCACTTATATCTTTTAGAGCACGGCGGTGGTTATATTTTAAAGAATAGTTATACTCGCATGCTTCACTTATATATGTTTGAGAGTCTAATAAATAGTAATGGCAATATGCACGGGTTATGAAATTGGTCATAATATGATAGGTATTCAAGAGGGATATAATACAAACTTTCCTGTAGATCACTGAATATGATAAGTTTGATTCCTTACAATAGTCTTGAGATATAGAGATGGTGATATGTGGGTTGTACTAGTGAATAATTGTGGTTTAATAAGGATATTGGTGTTAAGGTTTGTGATTCCCGAAGCATGCACATATAGTCTTCCATTATGCTAAGAAGTTCAAGCATGAATTATTATTGAGTGTCTTCCTTTGCGTGAAGGTCAGGGGCGCGCGATGGTTAACTCCTACCAACCTCATGCGTAGTAGTACTTTGCTTCGAGGGCTATTAGACTTTCGTAGTAAGTATGTGAGTTCTTTGTGACTAATGTGAGTCCATGGATTATACGCACTCTCACATTTCCTTACTTTGCTAGCCTCTTCGGTACCGTGCATTGCTCTTTCTCACCTCGAGAGTTGGTGCAAACTTCGCCGGTGCATCCAAACCCCATGATATGATATGCTCTATCACACATAAGCCTCCTTATATATTCCTCAAAACATCCACCATGCCTACCTATCATGGCATTTCCATAGCCATTCCGAGATATATTCCCATGCAACTTCCACCGTTCTGTTATTATGACACACATCATCATTGTCATATTGCTTTGCATGATCATATAGCTACATAGTATTTCTGGCTTAGACACCGTTCATCATTATCATACATGTTACGCTACCATCATTGTACATCCCGGTACACTGCTAGAGGCATTCATATAGAGTCATATGTTTTAGTTTTATCGAGTTGTAATATTGGACTGTAAGTAAATAGAAGTGCAATGATCATCATTATTAGAGCATTGTCTCAGTGAGAATAAACAAATAAAAAGAGAAAAAAGAGGCCAAAAAGAGCCCAGCAAAAAAATGAGAGAAAAAGAGAGAAGGGGTAATGTTACTATCCTTTTGTACACTTCTGCTTCAAAGTAGCACCATGTTTTTCATATAGAGAGTCTCCTATGTTGTCACTTTCATATAGACTACACCACAACATGGATGTAAGGATAGAAAAACTGCTGGGACAAGTCACTTACAAGGGCAGTCAAACTGTCGGGAATGATTTTCACCCGACAGATAGAACTGCCACGAGAACGGCTGTCGGGGATTATAATTCCCGAGTAGATGGAGATGTGCCAGCAGTTCCTATGCCACCATGTTCAGACATTTTCTGCCAGCAATCAACAGCTTTCCCGGCAGATGATGTGTCGGTGGTGCCAAGTATCCCTATTAATAAGGCTATTATACTCTAGTATTGCATTCACTTCACATTTACATACACACTGACGATTCAAAAGATGGCACATCCATTCAAATAAAGCAAGAGGATTCTGCAGATGCACTTCGCATATATATTATAAAGTCTGGTCATCAAACATTTTACAATGTATGCAATTAACTGATTACACATGAAGACTACCTCATAATTTAACATCTGCACTTTCTAGACAATGTAGCAGTACAGAGTGTAACAAACACAAAGATAAAGCTTGTAAGGTCTTCTGTGTGAGCTCAACCCATATGATTACAGCAAGTTGTCTTAACAGTCTTGCAGAAACATTTTCAACCTGGACAGGAAGTGACCAAATGACAAGTACATACATTAGAAAACATAATCTCCATTACATTTATTACGATACTCAAAGAATGTAGAGTTCACCACCCATATTTATTATAAGAAAAACATCTACATAATCAAGAGAATTTCTCAACAAATTTCACTTCAAGGCATCAAATGAATATACGATTTAATAAGAAACAAACAAATGTCAACAGTTTCAAGTCTGGGCACACAAATTACGCACATCTAGTTGCCCTTCCTGGAAAGCATGACAACAGTCAGGTCTGGAAAAATGAAACCCATATGGCATGGTGTGATTACCTCTGATATTAAGTTTACTTTCTTGAAAGTGAAGAATCATCAAACTGTGTTTGTACATAAGACAAAATTGGGACAATGTTCGAGAAAAAAGAAGTGACATCCACAACCTGTATTTTTTACATCATAGGTATCATAGGATCTTATGTTTTTGTATAAGCACACAAAGCCAAGTAGTACAACATAGAAAACTCAAACGTTATTCCAGCATTGATTGACACTAGTAGAGAAACTAAAATGTTTAAAGTTAGGTTTAACTCAAAACAATATACATAACCTTTTCACAAGCATATATAATGATATTCAGGTGTGAGCTTCTGAGAGGAAATACAAGGAGATTTTCAAATAATGCTACTTTATATAAAGAGAAAAAACATGTGTGATATAAAAGAATTGTGCAAAATACCTCTTTCACCAATTAGGTCACAAATTAGTACCATGATTCCTGAAGAACACCAATCAACATGCAAATTAGATTGCAGGTAAATATTAACGTGTAACCACCACATTGGAAGATATAGAAAATTAAACAATAAATTTGAAAGTTTACTAGATACAACTCTACTACACATTAAAAGTTTACTTTTCAAATAATGATAAGATCTGTACTGAAGTGTAGTATCTTGAACCTTCAATCTTACAACACTGTAAGAGCTCATAAAAGAAGGCCTTAATTAAGTAGCGGCAAGACTTAACTACCAAGATTAATTAAGCATGTATCCAACAGAAAAATACCTAATCCAAGACTTAACTACCAAGATTATTACCTCCTTAGTTTTGCATGCGGTCATGTACTCGCGTTGCTAGTTTTATGATACGTCTCCAATGTATCTATAATGTTTTATTGTTCCATGCTATTATATTATCTGTTTTGGATGTTTTATATGCATTAATATGGTATTTTATATGATTTTTGGGACTAACCTATTAACCTAGAGCCCAGTGCCAGTTCTTGTTTTTTTCCTTGTTTTAGAGTTACGCAGAAAAGGAATATCAAACGGAGTCCAAACAGAATGAAACTTTCGCGATGATTTTTCTTGGACCAGAAGACATCCAGAGGACTTGGAGTACACGTCAGGGAAGCCACGAGGCCGCCACAAGGACGGAGGGAGCGCCCAGGGGGGTAGGGAGCACCCCCACCCTTGTGTGCCCCTCGTGACTCCACAAACCTATTTCTTCCGCCTATATATTCTCAAATATTCCAAAACCACTCAGGAGAGCCACGAAAACACTTTTCCACCGCCGCAACCTTCTATACCCGTGAGATCCCACCTAGGGGCCTTTTCCGGCGCCCTGCTGGAGGGGGATTCAATCACGGAGGGCTTCTACATCAACACCATTGCCTCTCCGATGAACCATGAGTAGTTTACCACAGACCTACGGGTCCATAGCTAGTAGCTAGATGACTTCTTCCCTCTCTTTGATTCTCAATACCATGTTCTCCTCGATGTTCTTGGAGATCTATTCGATGTAATAATTTTTTTGTGGCATGTTTGACGAGATCCGATGAATTATGGATTTATGAGCAGCTTATCTATGAATATTATTTGAATCTTCTCTGAATTCTTATATGCATGATTTGATATCTTTGAAAGTCTCTTCAAATTATCGATTTGGTTTGGCCAACTAGATTGGTTTATCTTGCAATAAGAGAAGTGCTTAGCTTTGGGTTCAATCTTGCGGTGCTTGATCCCAGTGACAGAAGGGGAACCGACATGTATTGTATTGTTGCCATCGAGGATAACAAGATGGGGTTTTCATCATATTGCTTGAGTTTATCCTGCTACATCATGTCATCTTGCTTAAAGCGTTACTCTGTTCTTATGAACTTAATACTCTAGATGCAGGCAGGAGTCGGTCGATGTGTGGAGTAATAGTAGTAGATGCAGGCAGGAGTCGGTCTACTTGATACGGACGTGATGCTTATATTCATGATCATTGCCTTAGATATCATCATAACTTTGTGCTTTTCTATCAATTTCTCGGCAGTAATTTGTTCACCCACCGTAATATTTTCTATCTTGAGAGAAGCCTCTAGTGAAACATATGGCCTCAGGTCTACTTTCCATCATATAAGTTTCCGATCTACAATTTTAGTTTCCTATTTACTTCCTTTGCAATCTTTTACTTTCCGTTCCATAAACCAAAAATACCAAAAACATTACTTTCCCGTTTATCCATCTCTATCAGATTTCACTTTGCAAATAACCATGAAGGGATTGACAACCCCTTTATCGCGTTGGGTGCAAGTTGGTGTTTGTTTGTGTAGGTATTCGGTGACTGGTGCGTTGTCTCCTACTAGATTGATACCTTGGTTATCCAAACTGAGGGAAATACTTACTCTACTTTGCTGCATCACCCTTTCCTCTTCATGGGAAAAACCAACGCAAGCTCAAGAAGTAGCAGGAAGAATTTCTAGTGCCGTTGCCGGGGAGATCTACGCCAAGTAACATACCAAGTACCCATCATAAACTCTCTTCTCTCGCATTACATTATTTGCCATTCGCCTCTTGTTTTCCTCTCCCCCACTTCTAAAATGATTTTCGAAAAGATTTTCCTTTTCTGCGCCCCTCTTCCGTTCGTCTTCTTCGCTTGCTTTTTGTGTGCTCGTGTATTGGATTGCTTGAATTGTCACGATGTCTCCACCAAGGAACATTGATCCTCACCTTAGGAGGTTGGATGAAATCGAAAATAATGTTAGAAGCTTCATGTCTTTGCAATTTGAGCATAATAATTTCTTCAGAAATGAGGTCAAAGAGCATAAAAGTTTTATGGAATACATGAATAAAGAGCTTGATGATATGTCTAAAGAATTTTATGGCTTGAAATCTCAGTTTGCTCATCATGAAAATTTAGTAGGCCAAATTTCTGATAAGCAAGCTACCTTGGTAAATAAGATTGCTACTAAACCAGAATCTTGAAACAATGATGAAGATCTTAAAACAATTGATGTTACCCCTATTTAATATTTGTTTTCCAATGTAAATCTTGATAAAATATGGGACTGGAGATGAGTCAACTTTAGTTAGAAGGCGTCCCAATGAGTCGGAGTTTTTAGATCTTGATGCAAAAATTGATAAAAGTGGGATTGGAGAGGTCAAAACATTAGGTAGTAATGACCCCACTCCTTTGGATTTCAAGGAATTTAATTATGATAATTGTTCTTTAATAGATTGTATTTCCTTTTTGCAATCCATTTTGAATTCTCCTCATGCCTATAATCAAAACAAAGCTTTTACTAAACATATCGTTGATGCTATGATGAAATTCTTTGAAGAAAAGCTTGAATTAGAAGTTTCTATCCCTAGAAAACTTTATGATGAGTGGGAACCTACTATTAAGATTAATATTAAAGATTATGAGTGCCATGCTTTGTGTGATTTGGGTGCTAGTATATCCACGATTGAAAAACTCTTTGTGATGTGCTAGGTTTCCGTGAATTTGATGATTGTTCCTTAAATTTGCATCTTGCGGATTCCACTATTAAGAAACCTATGGGAAGGATTAATGATGTTCTTATTGTTGCAAATAGGAATTATGCGCCCGTAGATTTCATTGTTCTTCATATAGATTGCAATCTACATGTCCTATTATTCTTGGCAGACCTTTCCTTAGAACGATTGGTGCAATTATTGATATGAAAGAAGGAAACATTAGATTTCAATTTCCATTAAGGAAAGGCATGGAACACTTTCCAAGAAAGAAAATTAAATTTCCTTATGAATCTATTCACTACAAAAAAAAGACACATCCGTGACATTTTGGGCCGAACGAAAAAAATTGTCATACTTATGACACTTCTATGACGATAATTGTGACAAAACCCGGTATCATCATAGATGTGGTGGGCTCCGACTTCTATGACAAAAAATATGACAGAAAATGGGCTTTTCGTCTTGGGCGGGCCGGAGACACAGCTGCATGCATTCTTTGGGAAAAAACCATGGTAGAAGCGAGGGCGAGGAAAATATCGGGGAGTTCCCGGTTACGGTGGGTGGTCGGGGGCTGAGCGATGCGCGTTTCTCTCGTATACATACGCGCGTGTGTGCGAGGCATTGGGCTCTAACTAAACCCGAGCGAGGCGTTGGGCTCTAACTGAACCCGAGCGATTGCACTGCAGGCTACGCGTTACTGAACCCGAGCGATCGATCGATCCCTTGCTCTTAACTGAACCCGAGTGATTCCTACGGTACTGCTGCTAACTGAAGCCAATCGAACACTGCTACCTCCTTCCCTTGATGAATAGTGAGCGTTGTTGAGGGGGTTTGGATGAACAGTTCCCGGTGGGAGTTGGATGAACAGGACCCCGTGGTAGTAGAGGCCGTTGCCACTGGATGAACAGTACCCCGATCGATCGAGCCGGTGGATGAACAGGACCCTGTGGAGGGCTGGACGAACAGGACCCCGTGGAGGGCTGGTTGAATAGTAGC
This sequence comes from Triticum aestivum, assembly GCF_018294505.1. Taxonomy (NCBI): domain Eukaryota; kingdom Viridiplantae; phylum Streptophyta; class Magnoliopsida; order Poales; family Poaceae; genus Triticum; species Triticum aestivum. The sequence goes on from NC_057799.1 coordinate 299,273,027, forward strand.
CGGTGGAGGGCTGGTTGAACAGTAGCCGTGGAGGGTTGGATGAACAGTAGCCCGTGGAGCGCTGGTTGAACAGGACCCCGTGGAGAGGGTTGGCTGAACAGTAGCCGGTGGAGGAGTGGAGGAGGCTGGATGAACAGGAGCCTGTGGATGAATAGTCACAGGTGGAGGCTAGAGGAGGTCGACGGTTGATGAACAGGAGCCCGTGGAGGCAGTCGGCGGTGGATGAACAGTAGTCCGTGGAGGCAGTCGGCGGTGGATGAACAGTAGCCCGTGGAGGCAGTCAACGGTGGAGATGAACATTATCCCGTGGAGTCCCGTTTTGCGGTACGCCACACGCCTCCCGATGAACAGGACCCCCGTTTCAACCGTAGCGCTCCAACACAAGTCTGTTTCCTCCGTTTTGCGGTACGCCACACCCCTCCCGGTCAACAGGACCCCGTTTCGACCGTAGGAGGTCCATTTCCTCCGTTTTGCGGTACGCCAGACCCCTCCCGATGAACAGGATCCCGTTTTGACCGTGGCCGGTCAAACACAAGGCCGTTTCCTCCGTTCTGCGGTACGCCAGGCCTCGTTTCCATCGACTGTTCCGTCGAAGCCGGTTGGCTCCCGATGAAGACGACGACGCATTCCGTTCCGACCTAGTCAGTTGCCTCCCCATGAACACGACGACGACGTAGCTTCTCCGTTCCGACCCAGCCATGTAAACGAGCCCTGGCCGTACATATGCGCGAGTAGGCGTTCGAGACCCCGCCCGTATGTACGTACGTGGCCGTATTTTCTTTCTTGCACCCTGGCCGATGTACGTACGTGTACATGCTACGTGCGCGCCTCTACTACGATACGTGCGCGCCTCTACATCGACTACGTACACGTTCGCGACCAGAATGACAATGCTACATACGCTTCGACCAGGTGGGTCCCGACTGTCAAACACTTCCTTCTGTGCGAAGATGTAGCTAGTGGGTCCCAGCAGTCAGGGGGCGAATATTTTTTTGCCCGTAATATGGACGCACTTCCTTGCGTGCGAAAATATAGTTGGTGGGTCCTAGCAGTCAGGGGGGAAACATTTTTTCGCGAAATACGGTGGGCCCGTCCGGTGGGTCCCTGCTATCAGGTGGAGGAATCATTATTTTCCGCGTAATAAGGAGGCACTTCCTTGCTGCAGCCGTGGACCCAGCTGTCAGCCTCTCCACGTACAGTAATCTTCCGATGGAAGTCATTCGTTGACCACATTGACCACGCCGCGCCGAGAGCACCAGGGCGGTGGACGACGGTGAGGCCTGGGAAGGGGACGACGCGGAGCCGGGGAAGATGCGGCAGTGGATGCCCATGCGGAGGGGAGTATGTGGGTTGACTGCTTCGGGTGCGGTGTGAGGCTGTCGTCGCCGGAGAATAACAGGAGGTGTGGGTGAGTATAGAGGGGTGGCATGGCCAGCGGTGGCAGCACAGTCGAACACGGGAGGCAGGAGCAGGCGGCACGGCCGATGCCTGTTTGGGCGGCTGGAGCAAGAAGACCAGAGGTTGAAGAATCACTACGGCCGTTGGATGGACATCGTACGGTCACTGGAGCTTGAATCGTCCATATTGACTAAGTTGACAAAGCCCTCTGTCCCAGTCATCTTAGTAGGCCCACAAGTCAGCCTCCCACTATGGTGTGTCCCAGCTAGGAGGGGGAGTATTCATTTTTTGTGCGTAATAACGAGGCACTTCCTTGTGTGCGAAGATATAGCTGGTGGGTCCGACCTGTCAGCGGGGGAACATTTTTTTCGCGAAATACAGAGGCCCTTCCGGTGTGTCCCAGCTGTCAGGTGGAGGAATCATTATTTTGCGCGTAATAAGGAGGCATTTCCTTGCGTGCAGCCGTAGACCCAACTGTCAGCCTCTCCAGGTACAGTCCACTTCCGATGCATGTCGTTCGTTGACCATGTTGACCACGCCGCACCAAGAGCACGAGGGTGGTGGACGACAGCGAGGCCTAGGAAGGGAAACGACACGGAGCCAGGGAAAACTCGACAGTTGTTTCCCACGCGGAGGGGAGTGCGAGGGTTTACCGGTTCGTCTGCCGTTGCCGAAGAATAACAGCAGGTGTGGGTGAGTAGAGGGATGGCTAGGCCAGCGATGGGAGAACGATGGAGCGGTGAGGCCTGCGTGGCAGCATAGCCGGCCGCGGGAGGAGGGAGCAGGCAGTCCCGCCGATGCTTGTTTGAGCGGCTGGAGCAGGAAGAGCAGAGATTGAAGAAGCACGACGGCCGTTGGATGGACATCCAACACTCACTGCTCTCGTGTGTTGACTAAGTTGACACAGCGTTGCGTGTGCGTCAACCTTATTTTTTAGGAAAGCATACGCGTCAACCTGTAGTAGGCGCACAAGTTAGCCTCAAATCTGTGGAAAACAACATACAGCCCATCTGCCATTATTTCTAATAATTTACAGCCCATTTGCCAATTCTGAAGAATTTTTTTGGAGCCCATCTTCTTCTCTTTTTTTTGAGCGTATGGAGCCCATCTTCTTTTTGTTAGCATTACACCCCATATTGTGGCCACGGTTAAAAATTATACGAAATTTTACATATTTCGGTGCGGTCAACTGTTTTTAATCCTGAAATATCGAGTCACATTCAAATTATTTTTAAAAATAATTGATATAAATATAAAATCCAAATAATTGTCCATGCATAAAAATCAATGGAATTTAAAATCTTGTAATTAAAAAGATTGAAACTAATTTCTGGTTTGATGTGTTTTAAAAATGTACAGCCCATTTCTGGGCAAACCGAATGAAACTCTCCTCGTCTTGAAAGATTTGCAGCCCAGCAGGGCTGATAAAGCAAGTAGGCCTCGTTTGGGTATTTCTTAAAAAAATAGAACTGGGCTAGCCATTTTCAGCAAGAAAAAAACACAATTGGGCTCATGATGTGGTAAACATAAATAAAACCCTGGCTAGACGGGCGACAGCCCCCGCACAGCCCCGTTGTTACCCTGATCCATCGCTAAAACTAGTATAAATAACAACTGTTTGTTCCTCAAAAAAAGTAAATAACAACTGCGCGACCTGCTGGGTCCCTGGTGTCAGCCGCTCATTGTGTAATTCTCTCGTTTATTGACTACGTTGAAAATGGCGTGAGCCCCAGATGTCCAACCATTAGGAGGAACCATTTTTTTGGGCTTATAATAACGAGGCACTTGCTTGCGTACTGTCATGACGCTGGTGGGTCCCTACTGTCATCCTCTCCACGTACAGCCATATCCTTGTTCCTCTCGATTGTTGACGGCATTGACAACGCAAGAGGGCGGCGCACCGCGCACGGCGAGCGAACCATGGCCTCGGACGACGGCGAGGCCTCGGACGGAACGAACAGGAGCCATGGAAGATGCGTCGGTCCAGTCGCAGGGGGAGGGGAGTACGAGGGTTGACTGGTTCGGGTGCGGTGCGTGTTGGGGCTGACGTTACCGGAGAATAACACGGCATGTGGGGGAATAGAGGGAGGGACTGGCCAACATTGAAGGGTACGGTAGGGCGGCGGAGGCGGAGCCAGCCATGGGAGGCGGGAGCAGGCGGAGCCGACGGGGTGGTTTGGTTTGGGCGGCTGGAGGAAGAAGACCAGAGATAGAAGATACACGACAGATGTTGGATGTCAATCCAACGGCTGGTAGGCAGAATCGTTTGTTCACTAGCTAGTAAGTTGACACCACCTTGGATAGTCTATTTCCTCGTGGGTCCCAAATGTCAGAATCCAAATCTGTCACGGTCATGCAGCCTTTCCTACGAAAATTTACAGCCCATTTGGTGTGCTAGTTCGAAATAAGTTTTTGGGTGCTAGTGGGGGCTAATCACTTGGCTTCTGTCATGCACAACGAGCTCAAGCAGCCGGCGAGAGTGATGTTATTTCCCTTGGTTGGGATTTGTTACAATATTTCACTCTAAATTAAACGAATGGCAAGCCATTTGCCTTGTTTCAAAGAAAATATGACAGTCACAGCCGAGTTAAAAAGTGCAAGAACATCTAACTCCAGCTTACAAACTGTACAAAATCACGAGGGTTAATCGTTCATCAGGTTTAGACAAAACCCAGGTTGAAAAGGGGAACAACATCTAACTCCAACACTGTTTTCGGCAGTCATAGTTAAATGGATCGGTCACGTCCATAGAATGAACATCCTGGGTCGTAAAATTTACTGGATTATGACCACAATATGTTGCAAATAGAAGGCTGGCACGTTTAGAAGCTCTTTTGCCCACCTGAAACTCCTTTTTTTGCTCTTCGACATACCCATCCATCAAAACCATGTTGCTGATAAGCTTAAGCCTGATGGACAATAGTAACCTCGCATTCAGCAGGAAGAATGTGACAAATCTAGTGTTTGCATGGTTGGCTACATATCGTTCTAGCATTATTGTCTTCAATCGAATGTCATGAGAAGTGAGAAAATCCCGGTGCTTACGAATCCACCAATTGGTTATAACTTTCTTACCCTGTCCTGTTGCCTAAATAAACATGAAGATTGAGAACAGTTAAGGCCTAAAAAAAGAGTGTGGAAAGAGCAACAGCTGAACGGTTAATTCTAGTACACTATATGCGGCTTCCAATGTGCGTGAAATTATTACCTTTATATACAACTTCTCCATGCATGGAAAGCATTGCAGCAAGCCAATAATCTTGTTCAGATCAAAACTATTCATTTCGATATATAAGATCTTGACAGAATCCAGCACCATTGATAGGCTATCCATGGAGAAACTCTTCGTTGAGCATAGAACATAATATTAGTACAAAATGTGTACTCCGAGATGATATATAACTTATGCGCAGAAATTTAAAATGCAGCTTATGGTTACAAGTGTAGATGATAATATAAAGTACTTGAAGAACTGTGGAGCCAAACACCATCTTGAAATGAGCACAAAGATCATGTATTACACCCAAGGTCTCCAGTTTAGGTGCAGAAAGGACGGTTATTTGCGACGGTAATCAAGGATCAACCTTTGAAGTGAAGGGGAATCTTGGATGGTGAGCTGCCTTCCGTCAAAAGAAATTCCAATTATTACAAGGTTAGGCGACTTTATTTGGAGACAATCGATTCTAACTGTGAAAACAAGCACCAAGCGCCAAATACTGAACGAAGCGCCAAATAAACCTCTGGTCACCCGAAACCGCGCGAGACTAATGTTTGGTGGTAGGAAATTACTGTCCTGACTCTCGGACGTGTAGCCTATCAGCCCGCTGGCCGCCGTCATCGACCGCCTTCTTCAACCTCTCCCGTCGGCGATCTCCTTCGATCCGCTGCCGTTCGTCCACCCCGGCGTCCACGAGCCGTCCGCACGACCTCACGGTGAGCACCACAGCAAAAGCCCCATGTTTCCCGTTCGATTCCTCCCCGTAGCTGCCATCCCCACTTGTAGCATTGACCCCGTCCGTCCCATGCTCTGGCCACTGCCGTTTAGTCCCCATAGATGGGAGTTCGCCCCGTCCACGCACGCGCTTGACTGTCCACAGACGGCCGCGCTCGCGCACTCGCTCGCGTCGTGCCTACCGCCGCTCCCCTGCCTCGGTTGGCCGCGCTCGTCGCGAGCTCCTAGCCGCCCCGGCAGCGCCCGCCGGCGCGTGCTGTGTCATCACGCACGCCCGGGCCATGCGCCGCGCGCAGCTGCTGCGCTACAGCCGTGCTGCTCGCCTGCTGCGTTGCTACTTGCCTCGCCGCTGCTGCTGCCCTTGCTGTTGGCACCTTCTACTGCACTACTGCTGCTCCGCTTGCTCGCTGATGCTCTGCTGCTAGCGCTTGCTGCGCTGCTGCTCTATCCTCCCGTCGCTGCTCTTCTAGTGCTGCTTACTACTGCTCTATCTTCCTGCTACTACGTTGTTGCTTGTTGCTGCTAATGACCATGGCCGCCGTGGTTCTGCCCCATGAGTGTTGGTCGTGGCACAACCACTAGCGGTGAGAACGGCCCTGTCCAATTAGTTTAGTGTTAATCACTAGTTAGGTTAGTTACTAGCCTATGGCAGATGGACCCGATTTAGTTAAGTTAGATTTTATTTATTTTGTTTAGGTTTAGTCTATGCCATGTGGGCCATGCCTTCCCTTTTGACCAGTCAAATTGACTTGGTCAATTCGGATTAATTAAATGCAGAAATTTCAGAATATTTGTTAAACTTTGCAATATCATTTTAAATTCAACCGTAAATCAGATGAAAATACTTTGTACATGAAAGTTGCTCAGAACGACGAGACGAATCCGAATATTCGGTCCGTTTGTCAGCCACACGTCCCTAGCAAAGCGAACATGCAACATTTCATCTCTGATTCATTTGTCCGAAAACGCGAAACACCGGGGATACTTTCCCGGATGTTCCCCCCTTTGCCGGTATCACCTCCTACCGTGTTAGGGCACACCTGGCATCGTTACTTGTCATTTCATGCATCGATATGCATCTGTTTGCATTGTATTCATTGTTTCTTCCCCCTCTTCTCTCCGGTAGACTACGAGATCGACGCCGCTACTAGTACCCCGGTCGACTATGTTGTTGACGACTCCTTCTTGCCAGAGCAACCAGGGAAGCCCCCCCTTTGATCATCCCGATATCGCCCATTTCCTTTCTCTCATGCTTGCATTAGATTTTGCTACTGTAATTGTTTGCTCCTATTCTGATGTATAGCCTGCTTTTGTAACTTGCTTATTGATACCTACCTGCTTATCCTAAACTGCTTAGTATAGGTTGGTTAGTGATCCATTAGTGACCCCCACCTTGTCCTTGTTGCCCCTGCTTCATCATCGAAGACCCGATCAACGGGATCGAAGACCAGGCCACGGCACCGCACATCACTTTCCCCTTAGTTGCTCAACACTACTGGGTTACTATCGAGTGCCGAGGGTGAGACCTCATCAGCACTTCCGATGTTAACCTGTAGTGTAGCTATTCGGTCGTGGTCATCGAGGGTGATTTCCTCCTTAACCACTTCCGATACGGCTCTGTTGTGCAACCCCTCAAGTGTGAACCTCGAGGGTGGATCCTCTTACGTTCACCTTGATGATTACATCGAGTGGAATTCACTGGGGGTGATTCCTCGGGTTTTCCCCTTGATGTTTGGACACACGGATACTTGGACTTTACAACTATTACTTGGAAAGGCGAGTCGACCCTGACGGGTACCCGTGAGTGATGTGGGGACGGGTTGACCTGGAGGGTGCCCGCGAGATAATTACGAGGCGTGGCCGGGCATTCCTAGCCCTTGCCGCAAGTCCTCGAGATGGGGTAAGGGGGTCACATCTTTCATGAGTCTCTGCTTGTTACCGCGCGTTCCTAATCCACTACGATTTGGATATCTGATCCGAGGGGCCTCTGGCCTGATAGCACTAACCATCACGTGGGCATAGTATGGGCGTTCTGCGTCGCATGCATCAGCCGAAGCTTAATAGACGTCAGAGACTGAGCGGCGCACGTCGGGTTGGACTGCGTAAGCACCTGCCTTTTTAAGGAGGTAGCTAGGTCTGCTCACCGGCCGCCCTCGCAACGTGCAGGAGTTCCCGGGGCGATGGCCCATGACCCCTGGGGGCATAGGTTTAGTCTGGCGTGCTTGACCTCTCTATTAAGCCTAGGTCGGGTTGCGGCGTATTGTTTCGCCGAGGCCGGGCATGACCCAGGAAAGTGTGTCTGGCCGGAGTTAATTAAGCGTGATGGGTAAGTTGGTGCACCCCTGAAGGGAAGAAAACATCTATCGATAGCTTGTCCTACGGTAACGGACACTTGGAGTTGTATCCCGATCGATACAACTAGAACTGGATACTTGTGATGAGAATTGGATTGTGATGACAATTGGATAGTATGGCTCTGGGATTGCTTTCTCGCAGGGAGTCAATAAAGGATCTCTGGCCGAGGTTGATAACACTACTACTACTTTACTTTATGCTACTCTTACCTCTTCTGATGCTGCAAGATGCTTGGAGCTGCTTGAAGATGCTAGTCTTCGATAGGCTAGGCTTTCCCCTTCTCTTCTGGCATTCTGAAGTTCAGTCCACATATACAGCCCATTTCATTGATACCGATGCATATGTAGTGTAGATCCTTGCTTGCGAGTACTTTGGATGAGTACTCACGGTTGCTTTGCTCCCCCTTTTCCCCCTTTCTTCTTCTTTCCGGTTGATGCAACCAAATGTCGGAGCCCAGGAGCCAGATGCCACCGCCGATGCTTACTACTAAGTGGAGGCCGCAGACGACTAGGAGTAGTTAGGAGGCTCCCAGGCAGGAGGCCTTGCCTTTTCGATCGATGTTGCTTTTGTGCTAGCCTTCTTAAGGCAAACTTGTTTAACTTATGTCTGTACTCAGATATTGTTGCTTCCGCTCACTCGTTTGTATTTAAGCTGATGTATTCGAGCCCTCGAGGCCCCTGGCTTGTAATATAAAGCTTGTATTATTTTTATTTGTGTCTAGAGTTGTGTTGTGATATCTTCCCGTGAGTCCTCGATCTTGAGCGTACACATTTGCGTGTATGATTAGTGTACGATTGAATCAAGGGCGTCACAAGTTGCTATCAGAGCCGACTGCCTGTAGGTAGCCCCCTTTCCGACTCCTTGGCCGAAGTTGAGTCTAGTCATTGATTTTTTTTTACTAACATGGTTGTGTGGCTTACGGGCCCACATCACAATTGGGTGGTATTAGGATCTTTTATTCCTCGTCTATACTCTGAGATTCTGATCTCTCTTCTATTCGGGTTAAATGATTTTGCTAAAATCTAACTTTAGGATCTCGTAATTACTTCCTCCCGGAGAGCCCCTTATTACAGATGATCGCCTGCTGCACCAGAAGATTCCGAAGATACTCTACGATGTTCTCTTGAGACTTTGTGCCTGTCGCTTTTGCAATTCCCTACCACCGATATATCCTTATGGATAACTACATACACTTGTCATTGATACAATCATTCGTTGTTGCTCTTGTTATTTCAAGATGCCCTAAAATACTCTCTGTTGCCCCGAGAATCCTTTGAGCTTACTTCCTTGCAATTCTTTACCACATGAATACCCCTACGGATAATTCCTCGCACTTATCGAGTATCCGTTCATCCCCAGTTGTTCATATGCTTCATAAGATTCTCTGAAATACTATTCGATCTTCCGACAATCCTCTTCAAACTATTGCTCGGCAATTACTTGTCTGCTTACATTATGGATGCTTCTCATATGTCTAGCAATATTCATTAGTATCATTAGACACCGTCATTTTGTTCTTATTGATTCAACATGTGAGCGAATGCGCGCAATCATCAGTTGATCCTTTTAAATGATCTTTTCGGCTCAAACGTCAATCCGGACATGAGCTGGTTCTTGGCAAACCAAACCTTAATTGATTGTCGATCTGTATCTATTCAACTTACTTGTCTTTTGATCAGAGTGTCTGCTTCTGATCTTCTAATTTGGGAATCATAATTTCTTTGCATTAAGCATCGAATTATTCAGATGTTTCTATAGTCCAATGCCTTTGCATTCTTTCCTTCTTCTGATTGAGTACTGATACTCAAATCAGATCCATTGAGGACCATTGAATCCTTTGTTGGATTATTATCCGGCAGTTTCCTTCATATTCAAAATTTTGTGCGCTCTTCCCCTGATACATATTGCCTTTGGTAAATTGTATTCTCTGCTTTGTCAACCATGCTCTGCTTCCGAGCTTGAGTTAATTACCTCTAAAGTTTTTCCAAATGTTCCTAAGATGCCCCGACGGGTTGAACTAATGCTTTCCCTAATTTGTGTGAACCCGGAAATTTATATGGGTCATACTCTACTGCTGTTACGCCGGATAAAAATTTCTACACTACAACTTTGTCAAAAGTGAGAAGTAAATGAGAGGTAATGCATTAAAGAAGTGGGAGTCGACCTTGAACTTTGTGTTCATGCCCATAGACACGACGTAGATCTTATCATGGAAGCTTCTCTTATAATCAAATGTTCCCTTGGTATAAGCTCATCTTGCATCTTTAAATTGATTCTTTGCAATCGTGGTTCCGACCATATTTTCTCCTTGATTCCATTTCCCAGACAAGTTAAAATACTTGTCTTCTGCAGATCATTTCATCTGTCCAACCATTTTGATCTACCTCGAGTATTGCCCCCTGTTATCTCGAGGATATTGTGTCATTGCACTACCTCTTGTGAATTCTCATTGGAATGATACTCCATCACATCATTCCTATCCTGATCGGCTATAGCATTATCGAGATAATTTTAATTGTGCTACCCGGTCCTTCTTCCCGGAGCAACTTCCGACGACGAGCTAAGCTTACGTTGATCTCCTTTATCTTATCATTTCACCTCGAACAACAAGCTTGATTTCGAGCTTGTGTCGTATCCGTGGTTCCAATAGCCTTTCACTTCATCCTTCTTGTTCCTTGATGGCATCGCTCCTCGATGGCATCTTCATAGAGCCTCTCGACAAATGCGTCATGATCAGCATCAACATTTTGACTTCTGTTGAGATGACTATTGAATTCATGGTGAGAAATACCATCCTTGACCTTCGATGATTTAATTTATCATCGACAACCCCCTTGTCTTCTTTCCAACACATGTTTGATCATGTCTTGGTTATACCTTGGACTCCTTGCTATTCCTGCAATTGTTCCTTGAGTATTTCTTGTGATCTTCAACTCCAACCCCTACTTGGAACACCATGTTAATGCTACCTCGAAGCATGACTGAGGTATTCCGGATATCATCAAGAACATTGGAAGCACATTGTCGAATGTTTCTTGATTTATTATCCAAACACCATTCTATGTGTAATATCATGATTCTTCCCTCGCCCCCTTTATCTAAATGCTTTTGAACTTGCTGTCTTATCATGGATATCATGCTATGCTTGTCCTTGGGAAGGATATACCCCTGAAATATGCGTTTCAACACATTTTCCTTTCCATTGTCTTGTTAAACCTTTCTTGCGATCTATATGATCTAAGCAAAAATAATTCCCTGCTTATGGAAACACTTCGGTGTACAACTCTGCCAGTAAGACCCTGTTACTATTGTTGATGACCTTCCGGTAACCACCGATGGACGAGAACTTTGCCTAATGGTCCGCCTCGTTCCAACGAGCAGGAAAATGGTTCTCTTCATCCCTCGCCCTTGGTACCAATGTTGATGCCAACATAACTGAGAGGCTATCCTATGACATGCCTTGCTATCATATCCATGCAAGTTGTCGCCGCTCTTCCTACTCTGAACACCCAAGGTTGGCCCATAACCCATAGTTCCACAGGATCGAAACCTGACTCTCCTGTACAACCTTGATTCCGAAATATTCTTTGCACTTGGCTTCGTATGTAATTCACGAGCTAACTTCCTCGCTATCATTCATTTCGGTATGAGAGGCAACATTATTCCTCATTGCTCTGAACCCCTTCATCACCTGTTATAGGAATCAGCTTGATGCCTACCTGGTCGAAACTTGTTGAAACCCCTTATAGCACTCTCGATTTGTCTCTTGGTGCTTCAAAATTCTCCTTCCTTGAGATAATTACCGGATGCCAATCCTTTTAGACATCCGTCCTTATAGTTTCCCCCTTATACCCTATTCGTAAGAACGATGGACTTTCTGAAGAAAGGACGAGGACTTCATCAGGATGCCCTGATGCAGCGAATTGAAGACATCAATATTATGGATCAACCTCTTCGATGAGAGCAACAAGAACAAGAAGATTCGTTAGAATTTCATATCCAGTTCCTTTCCCCTTACTCCACCTCTTAAATCTCGGGACGAGATTTCTTGTAGTGGAGGAGATTTGTAAAACCCCCAGTGTCATGCTACCGTAACCCTCTGTGATTAAGCTAATCATTTTACTAAACAGTGCATGATCACCTTTGATTCTAATATCCTTTGAAAATTCCTTTCAAAGCAAATTCAATTTGCAAGTGAAATTTGGAGTTGCATAAAAGTTGCTGCAAAATAGTTCATCATTTAGCCAAAATTCCACAACAAATGATTGTTAAGGAAAACAACATCACCTCCAAGCTAAGATGGACCATAGCAAATAAACAGTGTTGTTTCAGCATTTTAAGATGCTATTTTACTTGTGAAAAATCCAAATGGATTTAGTTGCCCCTCAAACTTTTGATGTCAGTGCCAAACAATACAAAGAATTTAAGTGGCCTAGTCCCACAATTTTTTCAAAGTATTTTGGTAGCCCAAACTTTTCCCTCTGTCTCTGTTTTAGAGAAAACAAAAAGAAAACAGAAACCTAAAAGGAGAAAAGGCGAAAAGAAAAAAAGAAGAAGACCCCCTGGCCCCCTTGGCCCAAAAGGCCAAGGCGGCCCAACTAGACCGACCGGCCCAACCCCCTCCCCGGGTCATCTCCCTCTCCTCCCCTATACGACCGACCGGGAAGGGGCTCCCGCTCGGCCCCGCCAGACCCGGCGCTGCGCCCCGTACGCCACCGACGGGAGGATAAGGCCGCCCCCCTGGCGCCTCGGTTCCCCCTGGCCTCACTCTCGCTCTCATCCACTTCCCCCCTCTTCCAGGCGTTCCCCTCTCTAGTTCCGCCCCACTCCCGAACGCCTTCGTCGCTCCCCGCGGTCGTCCACACACCCACCGACCGCCTCTCGTCTCGTCGGTGTGTCCAGGAGCATCCTCGTCCTTGCCTACTTCGTCTACATCGACCTGTTCGAGCTCAACACCGCCACCACGTGGATCGGTCCCGTATTCCTCGTCTTCGCCCGCTGGCCGCCGTCATCGACCGCCTTCTTCATCCTCTGCCGTCGGCGATCTCCTTCGATCCGCTGCCGTTCGTCCACCCCGGCGTGCACTGTTAGAATTAATGGGCTAGGCCCATAGCAATTTCTGAAATCTCAAAGCCCATGTGTAAAATGGCAAGTGGTGGTGTTAAGTTTAGTCCCACCTTGGAAGTTGAAGAAGAGTTGGACCTCTTTATATAGTGGGTTCTCTCCACCACTCTAAGTGGTGTGTGAGAAGAGAAAGGGAAAACCACACGCGCGCGCTCGCTCGCCTCGCCTCGCCTGGCCGGGCCGGGCCGTGGCGTGGCGTGGCGAGGCGAGGCGGCGCGTACATGCGACATGCGCGTGAATGGTCCGCCGAAATCCGGTCCGTCTCCTTGCAGGAGCGCAGCTTCCTTTTGCCGTTTTATTTTTATGTCTTGGCAGACAAGTTTTTGATTTCTTGTCCGGTAAGTATACGAATTAGAAACCGAGTCAGTTTGGGATTGTGGTCGCGACACAATACCGCCTCTGGTCCTAATATATATACAGCTACCGGCTGCGGCCAGAGACACACCGAAAAACACCTAGGGTTTTGCCTCATCTCACAACTTGCGCCGCCATCGTAGTCTACTCCATCCCAAACGCCGGCGTGCATCGGCGCGTGGGAGAGCAGGTCTCCGGAACCGTTCGTCTTTGCGATCCTGCACCGGGAGAGGACGAATTAGGTTTTTGGGAAGCGCTGTGCGCGACTGCTCAAATTCGTCATCACGGGTCGTCTTCCGTCCAAGTCGGGCGGTGCTACTCATCGTCGTATTCATCGCCGTCAGCAGCAGATCGTCGCCAACATCGTCATCAACACTGTCGCACCCATAATAGCTAACGATCAGTACGTCCAACATCCTCTGTTCATGTCTGTTTCTACAGCTATTGTTACGTGTTTGCTGCTGTTATGCATGTCTTGCTGTTCTTCTAGTTTGCTAGATTATTGCATGCTAGTATCTCTTCTAGTCATGAATTATTTACTGGAATTAATTATGAACTTGCCTAATATTCCAACAATCCAAAAAACTAATTGTAGGCAATTTCCTGAGTTAACTATGGCTGGATTTGCTGATGCACTGAGGCCGGATAAGTTTACCGGTGTGCACTTTAAGAGGTGGCAGGTGAAGACCACGCTCTGGCTTACTGCTCTGAAAGTTTTCCACGCTAGTGTTGGTGCTCCAGAGGGATTAACCGACGAAGATCGGAGAAAATTCCAGGAAGCCAATACTATGTTTGTGGGATGCATTCTGAGTGTTCTTGCTGACCGTCTGTGTGATGTGTACATGCACATAAACGACGGAAAAATTCTGTGGGATGCACTGAATGCAAAATTCGATGCAACAGATGCAGGCAGTGAACTGTACATCATGGAGAGTTTTCATGACTACAAGATGGTGAATAACCGTTCTGTGGTTGAACAAGCTCATGAGATACAGTGCATTGTGAAGGAACTTGAACTCCTTAAATGTGTTCTACCCGACAAATTCGTGGCTGGGTGCATGATTGCAAAGTTGCCTCCTTCATGGAGGAATTTCGCCACAACTCTGAAGCATAAGAGACAGGAGATATCAGTTGAAAATCTGATTGCATCTCTTGATGTTGAAGAAAAAGCTCGGGCTAAAGATACCACTGAAAAAGGAGGTGAGGTTCAGCCTACTGATAACATGGTGCAGAGGTACCCACAGAACAAGAACAAAGGGAAGAACAAACCTGTTTTCAACAAGCCTACCAAGACTACTACTTTCAAGAAGAAGAAGTTCAACAAGGCTGAGCTAGAGTGCTACGCCTGTGGGAAGCCTGGACACTTTTCCAAGGAATGCCCTGAACGTGCAGACCGCAGAGGGAAAACAAGCTCCAAGACTGTCAACATGGTGACCGCTAGCAATACTGATGGGTATGGTAATTTACCTATTGTGCTTTCAGTATTTCAATCATCTTCGTGGTGGATTGATTCGGGTGCTAACGTTCATGTGTGTGCTGACATCTCCCTGTTTACTTCTTATCAGGTCGCAAGGGATTCTTCCGTCCTAATGGGGAATGGGTCACATGCTTCTGTTCGTGGCATTGGCACGGTGGATCTGAAGTTTACTTCGGGAAAGATCGTGCAACTAAGGAACGTGCAGCATGTCCCTACTATGAACAAGAATCTAGTTAGCGGCTCCCTTCTATGTCGAGATGGATTTAAGGTAGTTTTAGAGTCCAATAAAGTAATCGTGTCAAGATTTGGACAATTTATAGGAAAAGGCTATGAGTGCGGAGGCTTGTTCCGCTTTTCTCTTTCAGATTTTTGCAATAAGTCAATAAACCAAATTTGTGCTAGTGTTAATGATGATGCAAGTATTTGGCACTCTCGTTTATGTCATATTAATTTTGGTTTAATGTCTCGGCTATCCAGCATGAGTTTAATTCCGAACTTCACAGTTGCCAAAGGTTCTAAGTGCCATAGTTGTGTGCAATCTAAGCAACCTCGAAAGCCTCATAAGGCTGCCGAGGAGAGAAACTTGGCACCTCTAGAACTCATACATTCTGATCTTTGTGAGATGAATGGTGTGTTGACAAAAGGTGGAAAGAGATATTTCATGACTTTGATTGATGATGCGACTAGATTTTGCTATGTTTATTTGTTGCAAACTAAAGATGAAGCATTAGACTACTTTAAAATCTATAAAGCTGAAGTTGAAAATCAACTAGAGAGAAAGATCAAGCGTCTTAGGTCCGATCGTGGTGGAGAGTATTTTCCAAAAGTTTTTGATGAATTTTGTGAGGAACATGGTATTATTCATGAGAGGACGCCTCCCTATTCACCTCAATCAAATGGAGTGGCCGAGAGGAAAAACCGCACATTGACTGACTTGGTGAATGCCATGTTAGACACTGCTGGTTTATCTAAGGCATGGTGGGGGGAGGCTCTATTGACTTCATGTCATGTCCTGAATAGAGTTCCCAACAATAATAAAGAGAAAACCCCTTATGAGGAGTGGGTTGGGAGAAAACCATCACTTTCTTATTTGCGTACTTGGGGATGTTTGGCAAAGGTCAATATTCCTATTCCTAAGAAACGCAAACTTGGACCAAAGACAGTGGATTGTGTCTTTCTAGGGTATGCTCAACGGAGCATTGCTTATAGGTTTTTAGTGGTAAAATCTGAAGTACCTGATATGCATGTTGATACTATAATGGAATCTCGTGATGCAACATTTTTTGAGAACATATTTCCTATGAAAGATATGCATAGCATTGCTAGATTTTCTTCTGAGATAATTCCTGAATCTAGTACAACTGATGAATATTTCGAACAATCACATGAGGAAGTCCTTGAGAAGGATAACAATGAAGTTCCTAGAAGGAACAAGAGACAAAGGATTGCAAAATCCTTTGGTGATGATTTCATTGTATACCTTGTGGACGACACACCCAAGACGATTGCAGAAGCATATGCATCTCCGGATGTAGATGATTGGAAAGAAGCTGTTCATAATGAGATGGACTCAATTCTTTCTAATGGAACTTGGGAACTAACTGATAGACCATATGGTTGTAAACCTGTGGGCTGTAAGTGGGTGTTCAAAAAGAAGCTGAAGCCTGATGGTACTATTGATAAGTACAAGGCGCGGCTAGTGGCCAAGGGCTACACTCAGAAAGAAGGCGAAGATTATTTTGACACCTATTCACCCGTTGCTAGAATGACCACCATTCGAGTGTTACTTTCCTTGGCTGCCTCTTATGGTCTTATCATTCATCAAATGGATGTAAAGACAGCTTTTCTCAATGGAGAGTTGGAAGAGGAGATCTATATGGATCAGCCTGACGGGTTTGTGGTAAAGGGTGAAGAGAGAAAGGTGTGCAAGTTGTTAAAATCTTTGTATGGTCTGAAACAGGCACCTAAGCAATGGCATGAGAAGTTTGAAAGAACTCTGACTTCTGCAGGATTTGTCATTAACGAGGCTGATAGGTGTGTTTACTATCGCCATGGTGGGGGCAATAGTGTCATATTATGTTTGTATGTGGACGACATACTGATCTTTGGTACAAACATTAATGCAATTAATGAGGTCAAGTCTTTTCTATCGAAAAGTTTTGACATGAAAGATCTGGGAGAAGCCGATGTAATTCTAAACATCAAACTTATTAAGGATGAGAGTGGGATTACATTAACGCAATCTCACTATGTTGAGAAGGTCTTGAACCGATTCGGTTTTATGGATAGCAAGCCTTCTCCAACACCTTATGATCCCAGCGTGACACTCAGAAAGAACAAGAAAGAAACGAGAGATCAATTAAGATACTCTCAAATTGTCGGTTCACTCATGTACTTAGCTAGCGCTACAAGACCAGATATCTCTTTTGCTGTGAGCAAACTGAGTAGGTTCATGTCCAACCCGGGTGATGATCATTGGCATGCACTAGAAAGGGTCTTGTGCTATCTGAGAGGTACTATGAGTTACGGAATTACTTATTCAGGGCATCCTGCTGTGCTAGAAGGATATAGTGATTCAAATTGGATCTCCGATGTTGATGTACTTTACGCAACAAGTGGGTATGTATTTACTCATGGTGGTGGCGCAGTGTCATGGAGGTCTTGCAAGCAAACCATATTGACGAGGTCAACTATGGAAGCAGAATTAACTGCTTTGGACACAGCTACTGTTGAGGCAGAATGGCTGCGTGAGCTCTTGATGGACTTGCCGGTTGTTGAAAAACCTGTACCGGCTATTCTTATGAATTGTGATAACCAAACGGTTATCGCTAAAGTGAACAATTCTAAAGATAATGCAAAGTCATCAAGACACGTGAAAAGACGTTTGAAGTCTGTCAGGAAGTTGAGAAACTCCGGAGTAATAACTGTTACGTATATACAAACAGACAAAAACCTGGCAGATCCCTTTACAAAGGGACTATCACGAAATGTGATAGATATTGCATCGAGGGAGATGGGTATGAGACCCATAGATGTTACACCATAGTAGTAACCCAACCTTTGTGATCGGAGATCCCGTGAATTAGGATCTGGGAAGAACAAGCTATTGGTTAACTGAGGAGAGTAATAACTTATGATCGTCTCCAAGTGAAGATGCAAAACTCTCAGAGCTGTAAGGCTCAGATCTGTAAGGCAGGTTGGCAACATGCCTTAATGTGGTTCTATTGGCTATAATTAGCAAAGATGCTGTCCTACAGAGCAGTCTTGAAAGAACACACCTATATGAGTTCTGACTGTAAACGTCGCAGTCTATGAGATTTGGGTGATCTCTAGTAAGCTCACGAAGAGACCAGGGAGTATGACGTATAAGCTCCAAACCGCGGGGTAGCCTACTGGCGGTCAGGTACTGGTTAAGACTTTGAGTGAAACCTGTTCACACAAAACTAGCAATTCAAGGCATAGCCCATTGTCAAGTTGTGAATGGATGTAGCTTAAAGTTCTAGGCAGAAGTTCAACTTAACAGTCTCTGCTGAAACACTGGTATATTAAACAAGTGATGAGAGAAGGCA
This sequence comes from Triticum aestivum, assembly GCF_018294505.1. Classification (NCBI taxonomy): domain Eukaryota; kingdom Viridiplantae; phylum Streptophyta; class Magnoliopsida; order Poales; family Poaceae; genus Triticum; species Triticum aestivum. The sequence goes on from NC_057799.1 coordinate 299,291,256, forward strand.
AATCTCTAAATGGGTATTTGAGATCTGGTGGGGGATTGTTAGAATTAATGGGCTAGGCCCATAGCAATTTCTGAAATCTCAAAGCCCATGTGTAAAATGGCAAGTGGTGGTGCTAAGTTTAGTCCCACCTTGGAAGTTGAAGAAGAGTTGGACCTCTTTATATAGTGGGTTCTCTCCACCACTCTAAGTGGTGTGTGAGAAGAGAAAGGGAAAACCACACGCGCGCGCTCGCTCGCCTCGCCTCGCCTGGCCGGGCCGGGCCGGGCCGTGGCGTGGCGTGGCGAGGCGAGGCGGCGCGTACATGCGACATGCGCGTGAATGGTCCGCCGAAATCCGGTCCGTCTCCTTGCAGGAGCGCAGCTTCCTTTTGCCGTTTTATTTTGATGTCTTGGCAGACAAGTTTTTGATTTCTTGTCCGGTAAGTATACGAATTAGAAACCGAGTCGGTTTGGGATTGTGGTCGCGACACAATACCGCCTCTGGTCCTAATATATATACAGCTACCGGCTGCGGCCAGAGACACACCGAAAAACACCTAGGGTTTTGCCTCATCTCACAACTTGCGCCGCCATCGTAGTCTACTCCATCCCAAACGCCGGCGTGCATCGGCGCATGGGAGAGCAGGTCTCCGGAACCGTTCGTCTTTGCGATCCTGCACCGGGAGAGGACGAATTAGGTTTTTGGGAAGCGCTGTGCGCGACTGCTCAAATTCGTCATCACGGGTCGTCTTCCGTCCAAGTCGGGCGGTGCTACTCATCGTCGTATTCATCGCCGTCAGCAGCAGATCGTCGCCAACATCGTCATCAACACTATCGCACCCATAATAGCTAACGATCAGTACGTCCAACATCCTCTGTTCATGTCTGTTTCTACATCTATTGTTACGTGTTTGCTGCTGTTATGCATGTCTTGCTGTTCTTCTAGTTTGCTAGATTATTGCATGCTAGTATCTCTTCTAGTCATGAATTATTTACTGGAATTAATCATGAACTTGCCTAATATTCCAACATGCACGAGCCGTCCGCACGACCTCACGGTGAGCACCACAGCAAAAGCCCCATGTTTCCTGTTCGATTCCTCCCCGTAGCTGCCATCCCCACTTGTAGCGTTGACCCCATCCGTCCCATGCTCTGGCCGCTGCCGTTTATTCCCCATAGATGGGAGTTCGCCCCGTCCACGCACGCGCTTGACCGTCCACAGACGGCCGCGCTCGCGCACTCGCTCGCGCCGTGCCTAACGCCGCTCCCCTGCCTCGGTTGGCCGCGCTCGTCGCGAGCTCCTAGCCGCCCCGGCCGCGCCCGCCGGCGTGTGCTGCGTCTTCACGCATGCCCGGGTCGTGCCCCGCACGCAGCTGCTGCGCTACAGCCGTGCTGCTCGCCTGCTGCGTTGCTGCTTGCCTCGCCGCTGCTGCTGCCCTTGCTGTTGGCGCCTTCTACTGCACTACTGCTGCTCCGCTTGCTCGTTGATGCTCTGCTGCTAGCGCTTGCTGCGCTGCTGCTCTATCCTCCCGTCGCTGCTCTTCTAGTGCTGCTTACTACTGCTCTATCTTCCCGCTACTACGTTGTTGCTAATGACCATGGCCGCCGTGGTTCTTCCCCATGAGTGTTGGCCGTGGCACAACCACTAGATGTGAGAACGGCCCTTTCCCAATAGTTTAGTGTTAATCACTAGTTAGGTTAGTTACTAGCCTATGGCAGATGGACCCCATTTAGTTAAGTTAGATTTTATTTATTTTGTTTAGGTTTAGTCTATGCCATGTGGGCCATGCCTTCCCTTTTGACCAGTCAAATTGACTTGGTCAATTCGGATTAATTAAATGCAGAAATTTCAGAATATTTGTTAAACTTTGCAATATCATTTTAAATTCAACCGTAAGTCAGATGAGAATACTTTGTACATGAAAGTTGCTCAGAACGACGAGACGAATCCGAATGCGCGGTCCGTTTGTCAGCCACACGTCCCTAGCATAGCGAACATGCAACATTTCATCTCTGATTCATCTGTCCGAAAACGTGAAACACCGGGATACTTTCCCGGATGTTTTCCCCCTTCGCCGGTATCACCTCCTACCGTGTTAGGGCACACCTGGCACCGTTACTTGTCATTTCATGCATCGATATGCATCTGTTTGCATTGTATTCATTGTTTCTTCCCCCTCTTCTCTCCGGTAGACTACGAGATCGACGCCGCTACTGGTGCCCCAGTCGACTACGTTGTTGACGACTCCTTCTTGCCAGAGCAACCAGGCAAGCCCCCCCTTTGATCATCCCGATATCGCCCATTTCCTTTCTCTCATGCTTGCATTAGATTTGGCTACTGTAATTGTTTGCTCCTATTCTGATGCATAGCCTGCTTTTGTAACCTGCTTATTGATACCTACCTACTTATCCTAAACTGCTTAGTATAGGTTGGTTAGTGATCCATCAGTCACCCCCACCTTGTCCTTGTTGCCCATGCTTCATCATCGAAGACCCGATCAACTGGATCGAAGACCAGGCCCCGGCACCGCACATCACTTTCCCCTTAGTTGCTTGACACTACTGGGTTACTATCGAGTGCCGAGGGTGAGACCTCATCAGCACTTCTGATGTTAACCTGTAGTGTAGCTATTCGGTCGTAGTCATCGAGGGTGATTTCCTCCTTAATCACTTCCGATACGGCTCTGTCGTGCAACCCCTCAAGTGTGAACCTCGAGGGTGGATCCTCTTATGTTCACCTTGATGATTACATCGAGTGGAATTCACCGGGGGTGATTCCTCGGGTTTTTCCCTTGATGTTTGGACACACGGATACTTGGACTTTACAACTGTTACTTGGAAAGGCGGGTCGACCCTGATGGGTACCCGCGAGTGATGTGGAGACGGGATGACCTGGAGGGTGCCCGCGAGATAATTACGAGGCGTGGTCGGGCATTCCTAGCCCTTGCCGCAAGTCCTCGAGACGGGGCAACGGGGTCACATCTTTCGTGAGTCTCTGCTTGTTACCGCGCGTTCCTAATCCACTACGATTTGGATATTTGATCCGAGGGGCCTCTGGCCTGATAGCACTAACCATCACGTGGGCATAGTATGGGCGTTCTGCGTCGTATGCATCAACCGAAGCTTAATAGACGTCAGCGACTGAGCGGCGCGTGCCGGGTTGGACTGCGTAAGCACCTGCCTTTTTAAGGAGGTAGCTAGGTCTGCTCACCGGCCGCCCTCGCAACGTGCAGGAGTACCCGAGGCGATGGCCAATGACCCCTGGGGGCATAGGTTTAGTCCGGCGTGCTTGACCTCTCTATTAAGCCTAGGTCGGGTTGCAGCGTATTGTTTGGCCGAGGCCGGGCATGACCCAGGAAAGTGTGTCCGGCCGGAGTTAATCAAGCGTGATGGGTAAGTAGGTGCACCCCTGCAGGGAAGAAAACATTTATCGATAGCCTGTCCTACGGTAACGGACACTTGGAGTTGTATCCCGGATGATACAACTAGAACTGGATACTTGTGATGAGAATTGGATTGTGATGACAATTGGATAGTATGGCTCTGGGATTGCTTTCTCGCAGGGAGTCGAGAAAGGATCTCTGGCCGAGGTTGATAACACTACTACTACTTTACTTTATGCTACTCTTACCTCTTCTGATGCTGCAAGATGCTTGGAGCTGCTTGAAGATGCTAGTCTTCGATAGGCTAGGCTTTCCCCTTCTCTTCTGGCATTCTGCAGTTCAGTCCACATATACAGCCCATTTCATTGATACCGATGCATATGTAGTGTAGATCCTTGCTTGCGAGTACTTTGGATGAGTACTCACGGTTGCTTTGCTCCCCCTTTTCCCCTTTCTTCTTCTTTCCGGTTGATGCAACCAGATGTCGGAGCCCAGGAGCCAGATGCCACCGCCGATGCTTACTACTACGTGGAGGCCGCAGACGACTAGGAGTAGTTAGGAGGATCCCAGGCAGGAGGCCTTGCCTTTTCGATCGATGTTGCTTTTGTGATAGCCTTCTTAAGGCAAACTTGTTTAACTTATGTCTGTTCTCAGATATTGTTACTTCCGCTAACTCGTTTGTATTCAAGCTGATGTATTCGAGCCCTCGAGGCCCCTGGTTGTAATATAAAGCTTGTATTATTTTAATTTGTGTCTAGAGTTGTGTTGTGATATCTTCCCGTGAGTCCTTGATATTGATCGTACACATTTGCGTGTATGATTAGTGTACGATTGAATCAAGGGCGTCACAGATATGCCCTCCTGGCACACACGTTCGGCAAAATGAGGTCGTGTGCGACCGGCGAGCGCTCAAATACGGAAATACGTACGGTACAAATAAAAATACAATTATACGGCGAAATTGTTTCCGGTCGCAAGTACATCCCACACAGTTAGTCCCCGCTAAACGTTTTCGCTCGTATGCACATCTCACACAGTCACTCCCAGGAAAACACTTCCGTTCACAGGTACATCACACACAATTTTTTCCATTAAATCGTTTGTGATAGCATTGCCATTGCACACGATATTAATAATTTTATCGCTTGCGTTATTGAATGCATCACACACGGTGTGTAGAAAGATACTGTGTGGCAAAGGCTGTCCATCACACACAATTTTTATGTGATAAACGTTTGCTCAAGGTGTCCTAACGCAAACAGTTTTTAAGAGAAAGTCGTGTGTGCAGTGGAGATTGATCGCACACGTAGTGGATCCTAGAAACGTTTCTAATGTCCATGTATATCACAGACGTTTCGCTTTCGCAAACCGTGTGCAGTGTAATCCCTATTTAATCCATAATTAATCCAATTAATCCCTAATTTTAAAATCAGATGTTATGAATTTGAAAGTAGGCAATCACTTATTTCATATCCAATCATGTTTATTACAAATATAGGTTCAACCACGAATCCATAATTCAATGCACAGGTACATATACTGAAGTACTACAGAAGCACCAAGTAAAGAATGATGAACCACAGTTGTACTAAAGACTAGAAAGAGATAGGCGAAATACATTCTGGTTGCTGGAGAAGGTGATGCGGAATGCCCATATTGTGCCCTCCTCCATGCGTAAGGCGCGCACGACTCTAGGCCAACCCCTTGTGATGGATGCCCGTCCATCCTTCACTGTCTTCATTAGGACTTATCGATGCTCATTGTAGTCTGGATGAAATACTTTAACCTTCATTGCGTGTCCACCAATCATGTACTTTGCGAGGTAATCTTGAGTGAACTACTTCGGGAACCACTGGGAACGAAAAAGATTCAGACATTGTTGTCTAACAACTCATTATGGGCAGTAAAAAGAGAAGGCTGCAGAGTTTCTAGTTACCATCCTACAGCTCACTGTTGTGTTGGATAGAGCATAAACAAATAATTTGCTTGCCACCATTCGTATCTTTTTGCTAATAATTCTTATCAGTTTCCTCACTTGATGCTTGTTCATCAATATCTCATTGCCCCATACGCAAAAAGGGTCGATGCGTGGATCCTTGCCAAGGGCATATGTACCTACAAGCAACAAGTCAATATTAGAAGCTAACTAGTGTCCATGCCTGGATCTATATGCACTACATTATGGAACGACAGGGGGAGTACAAGCCGAGGGATGAAGCTAACCTCGGCGGAAAATGGTGGCCACTCCCATTGTTGTCCTACATAAGTAGTGGAAAGGCATGATAAGTACAGCAATCTTAACATCAAACAAATATAGCAAAGGTAAACAACATCATCTCCAAATGATAGCTTGAATGTGTTGGTTTCAGCATGCTGTTAAAGCAGATATAAGATGGAAGGCAATGTTACCGACAGCAGGCTTAACAGCCATCAAATATTGCAATTCAAACTGGTATTGTTGAAAATGAATAGAACGTAGGTGATGTTTAAACATCACAATGGATAAATGTGTAAAACTGAAATAAAGGGCATGTGTTCACTACACCAGGAATAACTGGAACCAAATATAGCCGTTCAAACTGGTATTGATGTAGTCGAGCGGCACAGTTCCAACTTGCACATAATGAACCACACATTGTGAATGACTGAAATAAACAAGGCATAAATGACCAGTATAACAACCAAATATAGCCATTGAAAACTGGACAGAGTCTCACTGCAACCAACCGAACAAGCAAATACAGATAAACAAGGCATATGCTTGAAAACTGGACAAATGCTCACTGCAACCAACCTAACAAGCAGATAAAGATAAACAAGGCATCTGCTTGATAACTGGAGAAATGCTAAAAAAGCAACCTAACAACCAAATACAGATAAACAAGGCATCTACTTGATAACTGGACAAATGCTAAAAAAAGCAACCTAACAACCAAATACAGATAAACAGGGCATCTGCTTGATAACTGGACAAATACTCACTGCAACCTAACTAAGAACCAAATATAGATAAACAAGGAATCTGCTCGATAACTGAAAAAATGCTCACTCCAACCAATCTAACAACCAAATACAGATAAACAAGACATCTACTCACTATAAACAACTAAATATAGCCATTCGTGAAACTAAAGTGGACAATTCATACTTAAACATCACATAGACCTATTGAACAATACATTTTTGCATAACTGAAATAATTAAACACGGCACAGTTAAAGCACCGCACGGCAAATGCTACTACAACAAAGGGTACGGGTTGGCAAGCTAGAAAAGGTAATATTTGCTGATAGAATGTTGCCTCACATTTCATGGACGGGATCCTTCTAGTTGGAAGAGCACGGCCCATGGTGCGCTCTCTGATGTCACAGATGGGCTGTTTCACCTTGGAAGAACCTTCGTGGGTGCCCTCCTCCTAGTCGTGGTCGTCATCGATGAGATCTGACTTGGCAATTGAGGATCCCAAGCCGCCGTCGTAGAACGTGTCCTTCAGAAGTGACAAAATGGGCTCGATGGCGTATAAAGCTCGCAAATCCTTGACCGCTTGGCGGAGGAGATCAGCGGCAGGGCCGTCGAACAGATCGACGGCGGTTGAACCAAAGGGGTTGGGGATGGACCACTTAACCTGTGACATGGCCCGCGTGAAGCCGTCGGTGTGGACGAGCTTGATGTCGTAGCCAGCTTTCCCGAGATACAGTAATACGCTAGCCCGCTGACATGAAGCCTTCGGCATGGCAACGTAGTGAACGTCTTCGCTGACTTCTGCGGTGACGTGTTGCTCCGGGGATCGACAGGTCGGGGCGAACGACAGCCACCTCGCCAATGTCCGCCGGAGAGGCCATGATAAACCTCTTCTTGGCCGAATGCTCGTCGGGCTCCCCGGGATACGTGGTCGAGCTTAGGCTGCGACATTCTGGAGCATGGGATGTGGATTTGGCAGGGAGGGACATCGCAAGCCTCATCTAAAAATTCAGGGGAGTGGAGCGACGGTATGGGAATCGCTGGATAACCTGAACTTTATTATCTAAGCTAGTAGGAACGGGCAGACCGGCAGGGTTGGCGGCGACACCGGCGGTGGCCGCGAGCTAGGGTTCGAAGGGGGGGAGGGGTGGGTGGGGGACTGTGGAGGGGGGGTGTTTGAGGATACGCCATGGCTACTAAAATTTTTAGTCATGGTGGGTGGAGATGGTGGTGGACAAGGGAGGGAAACGGTTCAAATGCCTCGGCTACTGCAATTTTACTATAAGGTCGGTGCTGGAGGAGTGTGGGCGACGGTTGAAGTACGGCGGCTACTAAAATATGGGTAAAGGAATTGATGCAGGGCGGCAGTGCCCAAGATCGCGCACAGTCCAATAACAATATGTGTGTATGATAATAAGGAAAAGTGTCACGGATCCTCCGATTTTTACAACGCTCAAGGCGGGTAGTTTGTTTTTTATATTTCTAGCTAGCTGGTCTATCGCACACGGTTCGTCCTAATTTCCAAATAAACTTACCCGCCTTTAGCTTCTACGGGTGGTGGTTTTACAGCGCACTTGCATCGCACACGGTTAAGCCAGTACCTCCACCCTTTGCTCGCGCTTGCGCGGTCGTGGTGATTTCAGCGCACTTGCATCGCACACGGTTGAGCTAGTACCTCCACCCTTTGCTCGTGCTTGCGCAATCGTGATGATTTCAGCGCACTTGCATCACACACGATTGAGCCAGTACCTCCACCCTTTGCTCGCGCTTGCGTGGTCGTGGTGATTTCAGCGCACTTGCATCGCACACGGTTGAGCCAGTACCTCCACCCTTTGCTCGCGCTTGCGCGGTCGTGGTGATTTCAGCGCACTTGCATCGCACACGGTTGAGCTAGTACCTCCACCTTAATTTGCTCGCGCTTGCCGGTCGTGGTGATTCACATCGCACTTGTATCGCACACGGTTAAGATATTATACCCCGTGTCCGTTGAGGATCATCAGAGTCTTTGCAGCAAAAAATAACATTAGGGAGGTTCAAAAGACAGCCACACCAGCATGTGGCCCAAATATATATGAGTGAAAAGGGTGGTATGTGATGTTCAAAATTCCAATGCACAACTTTCACCCCGCGGGCCAACGGTTAGGCGCGTCATTGAAGATCCATTAGAGGGGCATAAGTCAAGAACCACCTGGAAGTGGCCAAATATATGTACGAATATTGGGGATGTTTAAAACTTTAAATACACAATGCATAACTTTAGTGGCACCTGCCTCACAAACCCGAAAGCACCCTAACTACCACATAGCTAGGATATATATAATGACATAATGTCGTACCTAGCTAGGATGCTTGGCCCACCACCTCCCACTTCGTGTCAGCGGGGCGGATGCACTTAATGATTAATACTTTGGTCATACATGCATTTCGCCATGACCTACCATAAGACGGACCAATGAATCTTTCGTTTGGTCAAATGATAGTTGTTGTTGTCGATAAACCGCTCGGGTCAATATAGAATAGTGCACAATTTAGATGTGGTGCCTACCTCTCGATACAGACAAAAACCATGAAGGCAAGGTAGTTAAGGACGAGATACGTATGCAGGGTTTGATGTAGGTCGAACCCAGCAATCCGAGCATCTGGGAGGGAATCCTGACAACGCATGAGCTCAAGCTTTGGTTGACCAACATTTCACGATGACCGGCCCTAACATGAACTAGGAGGAATCCATTCATGGCCAACACATACCCCTCATTATCGGTCAAAGGGATGATATATACACACTCGGGGAGCCCACAGATATCCGTGTCGTCACAAAAAACCGCACAAGGGAGACGTGGTCGATCAGAAGACCCCGTATACACTGCATGCGGCCCGAAAATATGTATGGGTACGATGGTGTATGATGTGTTTAAATCCCAAATGCACAACTTCGATGGGCCACGCCAAGTACATTACAAACCGAACACCGTACCCGACTCCAAGCCTGGTTCAATACCTATGATGTCAGTTTCCCAACTTCGAGGCGGCAGCGGGGGGGGGGGGTCCCATTCATGCGCTCAAACTTTATTTTGTCTAGCATGGGACACATCTATATATATCTATACATCTATACACATATATAGTGTGCGAATAACTATGAAAGTTGCTCGTTGGATGAAGCCAATCCGACAGTACAGAGATGGCAAATCCGAGCACTACTGGCCGTTGGATATCATCTACATTCCACCAGATTCTGCCACATGTACAATCTAGAAGACTCCATGGTTGAACTTAAGCATAATGCACAAACCTCGAAACACAAGCACTTCTCCTTTGTTCTCTAGAATCTTCCATATCTTAATTGCCCAAACCTTTTTTCTAAATGAATTGTCACTTTTTGTTTTTACCTTTACAATGCACAATTCCATGAATCTTAAAATAGTTAGTTTTACAAAACTAATTGATTTTGGATGAGATGAACTATAAGAATTAAACGAACATCTACATCATGCATATCTGGGAGAAGATGCGGGAAACCGATGAGAGGAGTGGCAAGAAACGGTAGCCTGTTTTGAATGAAAACCTACTAGTGGAGAAGGAAGCGTGAGCTACACGACGCATGCGCACAGTGCTTACCCATGTACTGCATGTGCTGTCGAAAGGGCTCAGGGTTGCCGTTCGATCTGGGAACATCCAACGGTGCACACGTACGATCCGTGGGGTTTGGGTTCTGGCCAGTCAGAACGCAGGACTCAGATCGCACGTGCGGGGGGGGGGGGGGGTAGGGGATATCATACAGAAACCAACAATGGGTGGAAACCGGTGAAAGCCACGAGAAAAAGATGTTTTGAAGTTTCAAAAAAATTCAAAAAAATGCGGGATGTTAAGAGGATGATGTTTTATTGGCACACAAAATTTCAAGTTGAAACGCATTAAGAGATGTGAGCTATGAAAAAGACAAAATCTGTCTTGAATAGTGCCGAATAGTAATGTCACTATTCTAGGCGGAATTTATCTTTTTCATAGCTCACATCTCGTAATGTTTTTCAACTTGAAATTTTGTGTCGCAATAAAACATCACCTTCTTAACATCCCACAATTTTTTCAGATTTTTATGAAACTTTAAAATATGGTTTCCACGAAGTTTTCATTGAATATCGGCTTTCGTGAGTGAACCGTGTGTTATTTGAAAACATTTCGTGAGAAGAATCTCGGTTTTTAAATCCCCGTAAATCCAAAACTAAGCTGAAAATTGTGAAACCTGCCATGGTGTCACGACATCGCACTTATATGTCGAGGAATTTTTTTTGTCCATTGTGGCGCAAGTTTTATTACAAGCCTCTTACAAACCAGAGCTTCTCTCAAAGAAGCCTCGTGGTTCCGATAGGGAAATGTGTCCCCCATGTGGGCGAAACGTAATCACTGCCTCTTTTCACCTTGCATTTTCTTCTACGGGCAACATGGAATGCCAGGATATCCGTGCTAAAATTTAAACTTATTCAGGGTTCGTTTGGCCTTTTTATACACTAATTGATTTCCCTAGGCATTTAATGTCCATAATTCAAATCTGAACTACAAATACTTGTTCCAGTTCACCAAAATGGCTAGAAAAATTATACATGTGTCCTTGGGTGCATGTTTAGGTCCCATGCCAGGAATGGGAACGAATTACAACCGTACTGTTGTCATGGCTCGTACTCAAACATTTCGAATCTTGGTTTTTAAGTCCCCATAAATCCTAAACTCACCAAAAAGTCATCAAAGGTGGCATGGTGTCACGTCATGGCACATATATGTCGTGGTAAAAACATTGTCCAATTTGGGCCAAGCTTTATTACAAACCTCTTACAAAAACTGGAGCTTCTCTCAAAGAAGCCTCGTGGTTCTGATAGGGAAATGTGTTCCTCTTGTTGGCGAAACGTAATCACTACCTCTTTTTGTCTTGTATTTTCTTCCACGGGCAACATGGAACCACGGGATATCCGTGCTGAAATTTAAACTTATTCAAGGTTCGTTTGGCCTTTTTATACACTAATTGAGTTTCCTAGGCATTTAATGTCCATAATTCAAATCTGAACTACAAATACATGCTCCAGTTCACCAAAATGGCTAGAAAAATTATACATGTGTCCTCGGGTGCATGTTTAGGTCTCATGCCAGGAATGGGAACGAATTACAACCGCACCGGTGTCCTGGCTCTTCCTCAAACATTTCGAATATCGGTTTTTAAGTCCCCATAAATCCTAAACTCACCAGAAAGTCATCAAAGGTGGCAAGGTGTCATGTCATGGCACATATATGTCGTGATAAAAACATTGCCAATTGGGCCATGCTTTATTACAAACCTCTTACAAACCGGAGCCTGTCGGAAGAACCCTCGTGGTTTCGATAGGGAAACGTGTCCCCTTGTGGGCCAAACGATAATCACTCACTCTTCTAGCCTCGTATTTTCTTCTACAGGCGACACGGAACAACTGGAGATTCACGCTGAACTTTGAAATTATTCAGGGTCCGTTTGACCTTTTTTATTCATTAATTGAGTTTACTAGGCATTTAATGTCCATCATTCAAATCCGAACTACAAATACATGCTCCAGTGCACCAAAATGGCTAGAAAAAACGTACATGTTTCCTTGGGGTGCATGTTTAGGTCCCATGGAACAAATGGGAACGAATTCAACCGTCTCGCCGTCCTGGCCTGGCCACAAACATTGAGAATCTCGGTTTTTAAATGTCTGTAAATCCAAAACTCACCAGGAAATCATGAAACATGGCATGGTGTCACTACATGGTATATATAATTGTCCAGTTTGGGCGAAGCTATATTACAAGCCTTTTACAAACCGGAGCCTGTCGCAACCCTCATGGTTCCGGTAGGGAAACATGCCCCTCTTGTGGGCGAAACGATAATCGATGCCTCTTCTCGCCTTGAACTTTGTTTTCTACAGGCAACATAGAATAACAGGAGTGTCGGGCTAAAATTTGAAACTGTTCAGGGTTTGTTTGGCCATTGTATATATATTACTAATTACTAAGTTTTCTATGCATTTAATGTAGTCCATAATTGAAATTTGAACTGCAACCACATGCTCCAGTGAAGCAAAATGGGTGGGAAATCATACATGTGTCATTGGGTGCATGTTTAGGTCTCGTTTAAGGAATGAGAATGAATTACAAACTTGTCGTCGTCCTGAAACAATGAGAATCTCAGTTTTCAAATCCCAGTAAATAAAAAAGTCACCCAAAAAACATGAAACTTGGCATGGTTTCATGACATGGCACATATATGCAGTGGTAAAAAAATCGTCCTGTTTGAGAAAACCCGCACACATTAGTAGCCAACGAAGTCCTTTTTGAAACAAAAAGCTGGCAGGTTAATATCGCAAATGGTTGTATTATATTTACTGTCTCGAAATTTAACCATACTCGGTGGTGTGCGTGCGGCTGTTTGATTAGACGGGACGAGCGCGAGAAGTCCACCGTGCAGGATCGACAGGACGCGTGCGAGCAGTCCGCCTTGCAGGCTCGACGGGACGCGTGCATCATGTCCACCTCACAGGCTCGACGGGACACATGTGAGCAGCAAGGCCGCCCATGCTCACCGGGAAGCGAGCTCTTTGACCTCCATGCACCAGCCACCACCCGCCTCGCTCACAAATTCTCCATTAATGGGTTAATTAAAGCACCTGGACGGAGGGTGTTTGCTTGTGATCCCATGGCAGCATTTGCTTTGTTCATGTTTTCAACTAGTATTCTACCCTAATTTAAATTGCCACATTGGGACGGATAATACGACCACAAATAAAATGGCAAAGGATAATACGACGACAAATTTACAATGGCGCACATAATAATTGTCTTACATATTCCGGATAATTTAAAATTCCACATGCGGCAAAGCCCGGAAGACACGGGGGCAAGAGAAGAAGGAAATTGCAGACAACGATCTGGGTCGCTACTGTCTCTACTCGTCGATGGATCGCCGGGCGGCGAAATCCTGCAGCTCCTTCTTCAATTCCTCACAACTTTGCTTGAAAGCAGCCACGGATTCCTCCACCTCCTGCTCGCGCTCGATCCGGAGCTTCCTCAAGCCACCCATCAGTTCCTCGACGACCGCTTTCAGCGTCATCTCCGAGGCATTGCTCTGCTCATGAAGCATCTTCCAGCCGGTGGCCTCCTCCTCCTTCTTGGCGACCAACTTGAGGAGCTTCGCATTGTCATCCATGAGTTGCTCGACAAGGCCGGTCTCCTTGTCAACCGAGGCATCGCTGATATTGAGCAGCTTCATCAAGCCGTCGACCAGCTCCTGTTGCGTAGTGACGCCAGTGAGAATGTCGTCGTCGCCGGCAAAGGACTTCAGGAATGCCGGCTCGTCGCGATGGCCGACACCGCGAATGCGCTTGTGAGAGCCCTCGCGTGCCCGTGAGAGCTCATTCGAGGGCTCCATGGCGCGCCGGGACATCTCTGTTGCGGCTTCGCGGCGGGACCTTGCTACCTCTTGAGCACTGCGTTGGTTTTCCCTTGAAGAGGAAAGGGTGATGCAGTAAAGTAGCGTAAGTATTTCCCTCAGTTTTTGAGAACCAAGGTATCAATCCAGTAGGAGACCACGCTCGAGTCCCACGCACGTACACAAACAAATAAGAACCTCGCAACCAACGCGATAAAGGGGTTGTCAATCCCTTCACGGTCACTTACGAGAGTGAGATCTGATAGAGATAATAAGATAATATTTTTGGTATTTTTATGATAAAGACTAAAAGTAAAGAAAACAAAATAAACGGCAATAGAAATAGCTTGTTGACGGCAGATTAATATGATGGAAAATAGACCCGGGGGCCATAGGTTTCACTAGTGGCTTCTCTCAAGATAGCATAAGTATTACAGTGGGTGAACAAATTACTGTCGAGCAATTGATAGAATTGAGCATAGTTATGAGAATATCTAGGTATGATCATGTATATAGGCATCACGTCCGTGACAAGTAGACCGACGCCTGCCTGCATCTACTAGTATTACTCCACACATCGACCGCTATCCAGCATGCATCTAGAGTATTAAGTTCATAAAAACAGAGTAATGCTTTAAGCAAGATGACATAATGTATAGGGATAAACTCTTGCAATATGATATAAACCCCATCTTTTTATCCTCGATGGCAACAATACAATACGTGTCGTTTCCCCTACTGTCACTGGGATCGAGCACCACAAGATTGAACCCAAAGCTAAGCACTTCTCCCATTGCAAGAAAGATCAATCTAGTAGGCCAAACCAAACTGATAATTCGAAGAGACTTGCAAATATAACCAATCATACATAAAAGAATTCAGAGGAGATTCAAATATTTTTCATAGATAATCTTGATCATAAACCCACAATTCATCGGATCTCGACAAACACACCGCAAAAGAAGAGTTACATCAAATAGATCTCCAAGAGAATCGAGGAGAACTTTGTATTGAGATCCAAAGAGAGAGAAGAAGCCATCTAGCTAATAACTATGGACCCGAAGGTCTGAGGTAAACTACTCACACATCATCGGAGAGGCTATGGTGTTGATGTAGAAGCCCTCCGTGATCGATGCCCCCTCCGGCGGAGCGCCGGAAAAGGCCCGAAGATGGGATCTCACGGGTACAGAAGGTTGCGGCTGTGGAAATAGGGTCTCCTCTGCTGATGGTTTGGGGGTACGTAGGTATATATAGGAGGAAGAAGTAGGTCGGTGGAGCTACTAGGGGCCCACGAGGGTGGAGGGTGTGCCCCCCTGCCTCGTGGCCTCCTTGTTCATTTCTTGACGTCCACTCCAAGTCATCTGGATCACGTTTGTTCCGAAAATCATGTTCCCGAAGGTTTCATTCCGTTTGGACTCCGTTTGATATTCCTTTCCTTCGAAACTCTGAAATAGGCAAAAAAACAGCAATTTGGGCTGGGCCTCCGGTTAATAGGTTAGTCCCAAAAATAATATAAAAGTGTATAATAAAGCCCATTAAACATGCAAAAGATAATATAATATAGCATGGAACAATCAAAAATTATAGATACGTTGGAGACGTATCAAGCATCCCCAAGCTTAATTCCTGCTCGTCCTCGAGTAGGTAAATGATAAAAACATAATTTTTGATGTGGAATGCTACTTAGCATAATTTTCAATGTAATTCTGTTATTTGTTGTATGAATATTCAGATTCGAAAGATTCAAGATAAAAGTTTAATATTGATATAAAAGTAATAATACTTCAAGCATACTAACTAACAATTATGTCTTCTTAAAATAACATGGCCAAAGAAAGTTCATCCCTACAAAATCATATAGTTCGGTCATGCTCCATTTTCGTCACACAAGAATGCTCTCATCATGCACAACCCCGATGACAAGCCAAGCAATTGTTTCATACTTTAGTAATCTCAAACTTTTTTCAATTTTCACGCAATATATGAGCGTGAGCCATGGATATAGCACTATGGGTAGAATAGAATATGATGATGGGGGTTATGTGGAGAACACAAAAAAGGAGAAAGTCTCACATTGACGCGGCTAATCAACGAGCTAGGGAGATGCCCATCAATTGATGTTAATGCAAGGAGTATGGACTGCCATGCAACGGATGTACTAGAGCTATAAATGCATGAAAGCTGAACAAAAGAAACTAAGTGGGTGTGCATCCAACTTGCTTGCTCACGATGACCTAGGGCATTTGAGGAAGCCCATTGTTGGAATATACAAGCCAAGTTCTATAATGAAAAATTCCCACTTGTATATGAAAGTGACAAAACAAGAGACTCTCTATCATAAAAATCATGGTGCTCCTTTGAAGCACAAGTATGAAAAAAAGGATAGTAGCACTGTCCCTTATTTATTTATTTTTTTTTCTTTTTTTCTTTTTTTGGGCCTTTCCCTTTTTTTATTTGGCCTTTCTCTTTTTTTGAACAATGCTCTATGAATGATGATCATCACACTTCTATTTATTTACAACTCAATGATTACAACTCGATACTAGAACAAAGTATGACTCTATATGAATGCCTCCGGCGGTGTACCGGGATGGGCAATGAATCAAGAGTGACATGTATGAATAATATGCATGGTGGCTTTGCCACAAATACGATGTCAACTACATGACCATGCAAGGCAAAATGACAATGATGAAACGTGTCATGATAAACGGAACGGTGGAAAGTTGCATGGCAATATATCTGGGAATGGCTATGGAAATGCAATAATAGGTAGGTATGGTTGCTGTTTTGAGGAAGATATAAGGAGGTTTATGTGTGATAGAGTGTATCGTATCACGGGGTTTGGATGCACCGGCGAAGTTTGGACCAACTCTCAAGGTGAGAAAGGGCAATGCACGGTACCGAAGAGGCTAGCAATGATGGAAGGGTGAGAGTGCGTATAATCCATGGACTCAACATTAGTCATAAAGAACTCACATACTTATTGCAAAAATCTACAAGTCATCAAAAATCAAGCACTACGCGCATGCTCCTAGGGGGATAGATTGGTAGGAAAAGACCATCGCTCATCCCCGACCGCCACTCATAAGGAGGACAATCAAAGAACACCTCATGTTTCAAATTTGGTACACAATGTTTACCATACGTGCATGCTACGGGACTTGCAAACTTCAACACAAGTATTTCTCAAATTCACAACTACTCAACTAGCACAACTTTAATATCACTACCTCCATATCTCAAAACAATCATCAAGCATCAAACTTCTCTTAGTATTCAACGCACTTATAAGAAAGTTTTTACTAATCTTGGATGCCTATCATATTAGGACTAATTTCTCAATTTAAGCAAATTACCATGCTGTTTTGTAGGACTCTCAAAATGATATAAGTGAAGCATGAGAGAACAATAGTTTCTATAAAACAAAACCACCGCCGTGCTCTAAAAGATATAAGTGAAGCACTAGAGCAAAAACTATATAGCTCAAAAGATATAAGTGAAGCACATAGAGTATTCTAATAAATTCCGAATCATGTGTGTCTCTCTTAAAAGGTGTGTACAGCAAGGATGATTGTGGTAAACTAAAAAAAATACTCAAATCATACAAGACGCTCCAAGCAAAACACATATCATGTGGTGAATAAAAATATAGCTCCAAGTAAAGTTACCGATGGACGAAGACGAATGAGGGGATGCCTTCCGGGGCATCCCCAAGCTTTGGCTTTTTGGTGTCCTTAGATTTACCTTGCGGTGCCTGGGCATCCCCAAGCTTAGGCTCTTGCCACTCCTTGTTCCATAATCCATCAAATCCTTACCCAAAACTTGAAAACTTCACAACACAAAACTTAACAGAAAATCTCGTGAGCTCCGTTAGCGAAAGAAAACAAAACACCACTTCAAGGCACTGTATTGAACTCATTCTTTATTTATATTGGTGCTAAACCTACTGTATTCCAACTTCTATATGTTTTATAAACTCTTTTACTAGCCATAGATTCATCAAAATAAGCAAACAACACACGAAAAAAGAATCTGTCAAAAACAGAACAGTCTGTAGTAATCTGTAACTCACGCAAACTTCTGGAACTCAGAAAAATCTAGCAAAATAGGATGACCTAGACAATTTTTTTATTGATCTACTGCAATTGCAATCAGTATTTTATCACGTTCTGGTGATTTTTAACAATTGTTTTCGTGAACAGAAAGTTTCTGGAATTTTCAGCAAGATCAAATAACTATCATCCAAGAAGATCCTATAGGTTTAACTTGGCACAAACACTAATTAAAACAGAAAAACAAATCTAACCAGAGGCTAGATCAAAAATTTATTCCTAAATAGAACCAAAAAAGCAAAAACTAAAATAAAATTGGGTTGCCTCCCAACAAGCGCTATCGTTTAACGCCCTTAGCTAGGCATAAAAGCAAGGATAGATCTAGGTATTGCCATCTTTGGTAGGAAATTCTTCAATAAGACACCTATAAACCTTAGGAGTTTCTTTCTTTTTATTAATTATCAAACTCCTAGGCACAAAATCGAGAAAATCATTTGTAACAAAAGGTTCTTTAAGGATAGTGAGAAAATTAGGGTGAACACTTATGGATTTGAGATCCGCATTTCCCTTACTAGATGTTTCACCCTTATTTTTAGGAACATACATCAATTTGGCAAACTTCGCATTAGAAGGAGTGATTTTTACGGAAGAAAAGGCAGACCCTGGGTTGGTAATAATATCCTCAATTTTATCAATTCTAGTAGAATCTTGATCTATCTTTTCATTAACCATAGGTTCCTTTTCTTTAAAAAATTTAAGACTAACTCCTACCTTAGATCCGTATTGGGTAACTTGGTTGTGGATCTTTCTATCCAAATTTTCAATTAACTCTATGGTGGCAACTTTATTTTCAATAATTTCAAGCCGTTGCATCACATGTTCCAAAGTTAAAATAGTTCCATTAACCAAAAGAGGTGGTGGGCCAAACAGATCTATCATAGCATTGTAAGAATCAAAAGTATGGCTACCCAAGAAATTCCCTCCGGTAATGTATCAAGAATATATCTATTCCAAGGAGTGATGCATACATAAAAGTTGCGAAGAAGAACGGAAGTAGATTGCTTCCTAGTGGATCTATTTTGCGCATTGCAAATTCTGTACCAAGCATCTTTTAGATTTTCTCCCTCCCTTTGTTTAAAATTAAGAACTTCATTCTCGGGAGACAAAGGAGTAGATAAAGGACTAGCCATGATGGCACACGAAACACAAGAGGCAAGCGAAAAAGAGGCGAACGGAAAAAGAGGGCGAATAAAACGGCAAGGGTGAAGTGGGGGAGAGGAAAACAAGAGGCAAATGGCGAATAATGTAATGCGAGGTATAAGAGTTTGTGATGGGTACTTGGTATGTCTTGACTTGTGCGTAGACTCCCCGGCAACGGCGCCAGAAATGGCTAGTTGTCGGGAGTCAAATCTTGACTTGACTTGATGTAGGCCTCCCCGGCAACGGCGCCAGAAATCCTTCTTGCTACCTCTTGAGCATTGCGTTGGTTTTCCCTTGAAGAGGAAAGGGTGATGCAGTAAAGTAGCGTAAGTATTTCCCTCAGTTTTTGAGAACCAAGGTATCAATCCAGTAGGAGACCACGCTCGAGTCCCACGCACCTACACAAACAAATAAGAACCTCGCAACCAACACGATAAAGGGGTTGTCAATCCCTTCACGGTCACTTACGAGAATGAGATCTGATAGAGATAATAAGATAATATTTTTGGTATTTTTATGATAAAGACTAAAAGTAAAGAAAGCAAAATAAATGACAATAGAAATAGCTTGTTGACGGGAGATTAATATGAAGGAAAATAGACCCGGGGGCCATAGGTTTGACTAGTGGCTTCTCTCAAGATAGCATAAGTATTACAGTGGGTGAACAAATTACTGTCGAGAAATTGATAGAATTCAGCATAGTTATGAGAATATCTAGGTATGATCATGTATATAGGCATCACGTCCGTGACAAGTAGACCGACGCCTGCCTGCATTTACTACTATTACTCCACACATCGACCGCTATCCAGCATGCATCTGGAGTATTAAGTTCATAAGAACAGAGTAACGCTTTAAGCAAGATGACATAATGTAGAGGGATAAACTCATGCAATATGATATAAACCCCATATTTTTATCCTCGATGGCAACAATACAATACGTGTCGTTTCCCCTACTGTCACTGGGATCGAGCACCGCAAGATTGAGCCCAAAGCTAAGCACTTCTCCCATTGCAAGAAAGATCAATCTAGTAGGCCAAACCAAACTGATAATTCGAAGAGACTTGCAAATATAACCAATCATACATAAAAGAATTCAGAGGAGATTCAAATATTGTTCATAGATAATCTTGATCATAAACCCACAATTCATCGGATCTCGACAAACACACCGCAAAAGAAGAGTTACATCAAATAGATCTCCAAGAGAATCGAGGAGAACTTTGTATTGAGATCCAAAGAGAGAGAAGAAGCCATCTAGCTAATAACTATGGACCCGAAGGTCTGAGGTAAACTACTCACACATCATCGGAGAGGCTATGGTGTTGATGTAGAAGCCCTCCGTGATCGATGCCCCCTCCGGCGGACCGCCGGAAAAGGCCCCAAGATGGGATCTCACGGGTACAAAAGGTTGCAGCAGTGGAAATAGGGTTTTTGCTCCTCTGCTGATGGTTTGGGGGTACATAGGTATATATAGGAGGAAGAAATAGGTCGGTGGAGCTACGAGGGGCCCACGAGGGTGGAGGGCGCGCCTAGGGGGGTAGGCGCGCCCCCTGCCTCGTGGCCTCCTCGTTCATTTCTTGATGTCTACTCCAAGTCCTCTGGATCACATTTGTTTCAAAAATCACGTTCCCGAAGGTTTCATTCCGTTTGGACTCCGTTTGATATTCCTTTCCTTCGAAACACTGAAATAGGCAAAAAATCAGCAATTTGGGCTGGGCCTCCGGTTAATAGGTTAGTCCCAAAAATAATATAAAAGTGTATAATAAAGCCCATTAAACATCCAAAACAGAATATCATATAGCATGGAACAATCAAAAATTATAGATACGTTGGAGACGTATCAGACCTCTCTAGTGCTTCTGCGGCCTTGGTCTTTGCTGCCTGGTTATATGTCCACCCTAAACTCCTCCTACCGGTCATGGTGGAATGACTTGATAGAGAAAACCATTTTTGTGGGTAATGGGGAGAGGAACTATGAAGTAATTTTCGAGTGGGTAGTTTTTATAGCCCGGTGCTAAGTGTGAACACATATTAGTTTGATAGGTGGGAACAGATTTGCAATTATACTTATTGCGTTGTAATCAGCAATGTGACGAGAAACAAGGTCAAAATTTATTGATGGCAGAAGGTTGACCACGTAGTTGCTCGCCGTTGAGGCGGCCACGGCGCGCTCCGCTCTGGCGTCCCTGCGCGCGCTCTGCTCGCCGTTGAGGCAAAGTTACAATGGCAACTGTTAATAATTCTTAATAATTGTCTTACATATTCAAGATAATTTAAAATGTCAAATGCGGAAAGGCCCAAAACACTCACGACCTACATATGCATACAATTAGAATAAAATATAAGCTATAAGGCTGAGCTGGCGGCCTTCCAACGATGGTCTTCTCGGACTCCATGATCAGCATAGCACCCTTGCGGCTGTTCACTCAGAGTGTCCTGACCCGCCTCCGCCTATGGAGCTGCTGGTGCTGGGAGGCTCTTGGGGCTGCTGGGCCTCTTCCAGAAGAGTTTGACAGCATGCAATCGCGCGCATGACAACTCCGCGAAACCGCTCCATTTCCATGTCTTTGGCCTGGTAGCAAATTCCGTCGACCACCTGCATCCTCAAGATATCACGTTGGCGATGTTCTAGTTCGTCGAGGACGTCAACTCCGCCAAGGATGCGCTCGAGCCTGGCCACCACATCATCGGGATCGAGGTTGACACGGCCGCCGCGGGCAATGATGAAGCCGTAGGCTGCCTTTATCTTGACTGAATCGCAGAGGTCCTCTGCCCATTCCTTGCGGGGCAACAGGATCTCGATGAGCACTGGAGACGGCAGCTCTTCGGGTGGGTCGTCGATCATGCCGCCGAGCAGCTCTCAATCTTTTGCACAGTGGCTAGCAAACTGCTCATCACACCTCCTCTACAATATGTCGATTGTTCTCCCAAGGACTGTGACGCCGATATCGCTGCCGATGGGCCATGGTGCCTGCATCGGCCGATGAAGCTCTTGCTCCCCGACCTTCTCCGGTTCGTTCTCCTCACCGAAGATGTAACACAGGTAGGTGTCGACGTCGAAGCTTTGGTTGTTGCCTGGCATGCTTGGAATAACTAATGGTAGATGGATGAGGACTAGATCTTCGCAGAGTGTCGCGGTGGTGTGTTGCCACCTGGGTTATATGCAGCAAGCTGTTAGCTGGTGGCAGGAAACCGGTGAGGGAATAGGCGTGGATTTTACAATTCATCCATGTGGAGCACGGGAAGCATTCGCTGGAGCGCGGGAAGACTAAGTGGAGCACACACACAACCCGAATACCGTATCCGGTGCCACGTGTTATTTATCACACAAGTGTTAACATAAGGAAACGTATGTGTAATTTACTAATCATCGCACACGAGTACTCGCAGACGCATCGTGTGCGATATTCCTAGCCACCACAAGCAACTAGTTTGCATATTTCAAAGTTTTTTGTACACACAGAATCGCACACGAACTAACTGTATTAACCGTCTGTGTTGTAATTTCTCATCGCAAACAGTTCATCCGATTTGGCTGTTTGCCACGTATCACACACATCTTGCTAAGTTGAACCATTTCTGTTGCGTTCGCTAATCGAAAACAGTTCGTCCAAGTCAACCCTATGCCCTATATCACACACACCTTGATCTGGCTAATCGTTTATGTTGCACTCCCTAATAGCAAACGGTTCATCGGAGCGAACTGTATGCCGTATATCGCACACACATTGATATGGCTGCCCGTTTCTGTTGTTCTGCCTCATCGCAAATAGTTCGAACGGGTTAACTGTGTGGCCTGAATCGCACACGCAACTAAAATCTGAACCGTGTTTGATGCATCCTCCATCGCAAACGTTTTGCATCATTTCTGACGGTTTTCATACAGCAACGTTTGCGATTATTGCATCACACACAGTTTCTCGAAGGGTCTCTGGTCGTAGTGTCGCGTTAGAAGCATCCTGCAGTAGTGGGTGGTTTTGTGTTCTAATTAGTGTTTGTGCCAAGTAAGACCTTTGGGATAGCTTACGGTGATCGTTGATTTGATCTTGCTGAAAAACAGAAACTTTTGCGCTCAGGAAAACAATTCTCATTTTTAATAGAAGCGTGATTTTGAGTTGATTCTTTTTGCAGAAGATTAATAGACAAATTTCTTAGGACTTCCTAAATTTTCGGAATTTTTGGAGTTACAGAAGTATTCAAAATATCCCCATTGCTACAGACTGTTCTGTTTTTTGACAGATTCTGTTTTCTATGTGTTGTTTGCTTATTTTGATGAATCTACGGCTAGTATCGGGGGGGGGGGGGGTATGAACCATGGAAAAGTTAGAATCCAGTAGATATTAGACCAATATAAATAAAGAATGAGTTCACAACAGTACCAAAAGTGGTGATTTATTTTCTTATACTAACGGAGCTTATGAGATTTTCTGTTGAGTTTTGTGTTGTGAAGTTTTCAAGTTTTGGGTAATGATTTGATGGACTATGGAATAAGGAGTGGCAAGAGCCTAAGCTTGGGGATGCCGAAGGCACCCCAAGGTAATATTCAAGGATAACCAAGAGCCTAAGCTTGGGGATACCCCGGAAGGCATCCCCTCTTTCGTCTTCGTCTATCGGTAACTTTACTTGAGGCCATATTTTTATTCACCACATGATATGTGTTTTGCTTGGAGCGTCTTGTATGATTTGAGTCTTTTCTTTTTAGTTTGCCACAATCATCCTTGCTGTACACACCTTTTGAGAGACACACGTATGAATCGTGATTTATTAGAATACTCTATGTGCTTCACTTATATCTTTCGAGCTAGGCAATATTGCTCTAGTACTTCGCGTATATATTTTTAGAGCACGGCGGTGGTTTTATTTTATATAAATTGATGAACTCTCGTACTTCACTTATATTATTTTGAGAGTCTTTGAAAAAGCATGGTAATTTGCATTGGTTATAGATTTAGTCCTAATATGATAGGCATCCAAGAGGGATATAATTGAAACTTTCATATAAAGTGCATTGAATACTATGAGAAGTTTGATTCCTTATGATGTTTTGAGATATGAAGATGGTGATATTATAGTCATGCTAGTGAGTAGTTGTGAATTTGAGAAATATATGTGTTAAGGTTTGTGAGTCCTGTAGCATGCACGTATGGTGAACCGTTATGTGATGAAGTCGGAGCATGATTTATTTATTGATTGTCTTCCTTATGTGTGGCGGTCGGGGACGAGCGATGGTCTTTTCCTATCAATCTATCTCCCTAGGAGCATGCACATAGTACTTCGTTTCGATAACTAATAAATTTTTGCAATAAGTATATGAGTTCTTTATGACTAATGTTGAGTCCATGGACTATACGCATTCTCACCGTTCCACCATTGCTAGCCTCTCTTGTGCCGCGCAACTTTCGCCGGTACCATAAACCCACCATATACCTTCCTCAAAACAGCCACCATACCTACCTATTATGGCATTTCCATAGCCATTCCAAGATATATTGCCATGCAACTTTCCACCGTTCGGTCTATTATGACACACTCCATCATTGTCATATTGCTATGCATGATCATGTAGTTGACATCGTATTTGTGGCAAAGCCACCATTCATAATTCTTTCATACATGTCACTCTTGATTCATTGCACATCCCGGTACACCGCCGGAGGCATTCACATAGAGTCATATTTTGTTCTAAGTATCGAGTTGTAATTCTTGAGTTGTAAGTAAATAAAAGTGTGATGATCTTCATTATTAGAGCATTGTCCCGTGTGAGGAAAGGATGATGGAGACTATGATTCCCCCACAAGTCGGGATGAGACTCCGGTCGATTATAAAAAAAAGAGGCCAAAAAAATGAGAGAAGGCCGAAATAAAAAAAATGAGAGAAAAGAGAGAAGGGGCAATGCTACTATCCTTTTACCACACTTGTGCTCCAAAGTAGCACCATGATCTCCATGATAAGAGAGTCTCCTATATTGTCACGTTCATATACTAGTGGGAATTTCTCATTATAGAACTTGGCTTGTATATTCCAATGATAGGCTTCCTCAAATTGCTCTAGGTCTTCGTGAGGAAGCAAGTTGGATGCACACCCAGTTAGTTTCTTTTTGAGCTTTCATAAACTTATAGCTCTAGTGCATCCGTTGCATGGCAATCCCTACTCACTCACATTGATATCTATTAATGGGCATCTCCATAGCCCGTTGATACGCCTAGTTGATGTGAGACTATCTCCTTTTTGTCCTCTCCCCAACCACCGCCTATTCCACCTATAGTGCTATATACATGGCTCACGCTCATGTATTGCGTGAAAGTTGAATTTTTTTTGAGAACATCAAAAGTATGAAACAATTGCTTGGCTTGTCATCGGGGTTGTGCATGATTTAAATATTTTGTGTGATGAAGATGGAGCATAGCCAGACTATATGATTTTGTAGGGATAAGCTTTCTTTGGCCATGTTATTTTGAAAAGACATAATTATCTTGTTAGTATGCTTGAAGTATTATTGTTTTTATGTCAATATTAAACTTTTGCTTTGAATCACACGGATCTGAACATTCATGCCACAATAAAGAAAAATACATGGATAAATATGTTAGGTAGCATTCCACATAAAAAATTCTGTTTTTATCATTTACCTACTCGAGGACGGGCAAGAATTAAGCTTGGGGATGCTTGATACGTCTCCAACGTATCTATAATTTTTGATTGTTCCATGCTATTATATTATCTGTTTTGGATGTTTTATATGCATTAATATGCTATTTTATATGATTTTTGGGCTAATCTATTAACCTAGAGCCCAGTGCCAGTTCCTGTTTTTTTCCTTGTTTCAGAGTTCCGCAGAAAAGCAATATCAAATGGAGTCCAAACGGAATGAAACTTTCGCGATGATTTTTCTTGGACCAGAAGACATCCAGAGGACTTGGAGTACACGTCAGGGAAGCCACGAGGCCGCCACAAGGACAGAGGGTCCGCCCAGGGGGTAGGGCGCGCCCCCACCCTTATGGGCCCCTCGTGACTCCACCGACCTATTTCTTCCGCCTATATATTCTCAAATATTCCAAAACCAACCAGGCGAGCCACGAAAACACTTTTTCACCGCCGCAAACTTCTATAGCCGTGAGATCCCAACTAGGGGCCTTTTCCGGCGTCCTACCGGAGGGGGATTCGATCACAGAAGGCTTCTACATCAACACCATTGCCTCTCCGATGAACCACGAGTAGTTTACCACAGACCTACGGGTCCATAGCTAGTAGCTAGATGGCTTCTTCTCTCTCTTTGATTCTCAATACCATGTTCTCCTCGATGTTCTTGGAGATCTATTCTGTGTAATAGTTTTTTTACGGTGTGTTTGCCGAGATCCGATGAATTGTTGATTTATGATCAGCTTATCTATGAATAGTATTTGAATCTTCTCTGAATTCTTATATGCGTGATTTGATATTTTTGCAAGTCTCTTCGAATTATAGATTTGGTTTGGCCAACTAGATTGGTTTTTCTTGCAACAGGAGAAGTGCTTAGCTTTGGGTTCAATCTTGCGGTGCTTGATCCCAGTGACAGAAGGGGAACCGACATGTATTGTATTGTTGCCATCGAGGATAACAAGATGGGGTTTTCATCATATTGCTTGAGTTTATCCCACTACATCATGTCCTCTTGCTTAATTCATTACTCTGTTCTTATGAACTTAATACTCTAGACGCAGGCATGAGTCGGTCGATGTGTGGAGTAATAGTAGTAGATGGAGGCAGGAGTCGGTCTACTTGATACGGATGTGATGCCTATATTCATGATCATTGCCTTAGATATCGTCATAACATGGCGCTTTTCTATCAATTGATTGGCAGTATTTTGTTTACCCACCGCAATATTTTCTATCTTGAGAGAAGCCTCTAGTGAAATCTATGGCCCCCGGGTCTACTTTCCATCATATAAGTTTCGGATCTACCATTTTACTTCCTTTGCAATCTTTTACTTTCCATTCCATAAACCAAAAATACCAAAAACATTACTTTACCATTTATCCATCTCTTTCAGATCTCACTTTGCAAATAACCGTAAAGGGAATTACAACCCCTTTATCGCGTTGGGTGCAAGTTGGTGTTTGTTTGTGCAGGTATTCCGTGACTTGTGCGTTATCTCCTACTGGATTGATACCTTGGTTCTCAAAAGCGAGGGAAATACTTACTCTACTTTGTTGCATCACCCTTTCCTCTTCAAGGGAAAAACCAACGCAAGTTCAAGAAGTAGCATTTTACGATGAACTTAGGATTCACTCCAAGCTTCATACATAGAAGCAAACACTTTTAAGAAATCAACCATAATAGTCATTGGTAAATATATAATCATAAGAACATAAGCTTATGTGCTTTTATGGCCATGCGATAATTGAAGTGAAATATATTCATCGCACATGCTTTACAATTTATGCATTTTAAGGAAGCCATTGCTTCGACATAGATCTCCTATTAAGCAATTGGCCATGTCCAACATAGTAATGCATACCAGTTCATCAAAATGCAAACCACGTATAATAAATCATATCCGCTCTGAATTTTGAACACTGCTTGGGGCCGAGGACATAGACAAGGAACTACCCGGGGGGAGATGGCGTAGTTGACACTTCTTGGTGGAGTGGAAAAAGAAGGTGCACACTACTCACAGAACAAACAATCCAAAAAGTTTATTTCAGTGAAAGCCCCAAGTGAACATTAGACAACTTTTTGTAAGGATTACATATAGAACAAAAGAGCATGGTACTCAGCTAGACTCATGACCCATTTTTTCCATTTTTCTACTTGGGACCATAGCTTCCAATTTCCATTATTGAAAACTAATAGAACAGAACCACATGTCTCAGGTTAGTCCCCCTTTAGGGGTACCCTCAAAACATCAGAAATTATGCCACACACACCAACACTTCTACCAAACCCGGACGCAGAAAATAAACAACGAGCATCCAAAATGTTCTAATTATCAACAAGAAAATAACAGTCTTATTGTAGAGCAAAATTATTGCACCTGTAGATTCCAAAAAAAAAACTAAACTACAGGAGAAAAGTAGAATAGTGTGACTAGAATTTTGCACATTATATATGCTACTAAAATGAGACATTTTGACATAGCCCTAACTAATGGAGAAAATTAGAATAGATGATAGTACAAAAAACTATCGAACTAGCCAAATCCAGCCCTGCTTTTTCATTAATTTAAGAAATAAAAATCTAGGAATACCAGTTTTTGCAGATCCACAAGAAAAAGAGAAACCACACCACTGAGTGCTCCCCAAGACCCCAACAACTAAAGGTACATATAGACTCCCAAGAGATAAAGAAAACATCAGCTCCTCATGTATTCACTTCAAGCATGAATGTACCAATTTGGTGGAGGACTGGTTCGTAGAGGAGGGTTGTGGGGGAGGAGGTGCCACTACTGCAGGATGCTGCTAACGCGACACTACGATCAGAGACCCTTTCACGAAACTGTGTGCGATGCATTAATCACAAACGGGGATGTAAAAAAACTATCAAAAAAGGTGCAAAACATTTGCAATGGAGGATGCATCAAACACGGTTCAGAGTTTAGTTGCATGTGCAATCCAGGGCATACGGTTCAGTCCAATGAACTGTTTGCGATGAGGCGGAACAAAAGAAACGGGCAGCCTGATGAAGGCGTGTGCGATATAGAGCATACGGTTCACTCGGATGAACTATTTGTGATTAGGCAACACAAAAGAAACGGGCAGCCAGATGAAGATGTGTGCGATATACAGCATACGGTTCACTCGGATGAACTATTTGTGATTAGGCAACACAAAAGAAACGGTCAGCCAGATCAAGGTGTGTGTGATTGAGGGCATACGCTTCAGAAGGATTAACTGTTTGCGATTAGGCAACAGAACAGAAACGGGTAAGCCAGATCAAATTGTCTGCGATTGATGGCATACACTTCACATGGATGAACTGTTTGCGATTAGCCACAACAAACTGAAACAGTTAGATAGATCAACGTGTGTGCGCTAGACGGGCACACCCATTCTAATTAAAATAAGCGTGCGCGATGGTAATAACGAGCGCGCACGGTTGTTGGAACAAGATGTGTGCTAACATTGCCTATTGCGGTGCATCCTATGGTGCAAACGTCACGTATGCGGCCGAGAAGGCGTACGTGCCCATGTTACGCCTTCGGGAATAGTGCCACACTTATAACCGTCAGTAAATTTTGAGCATGCGTCCCGTCACAATTTTTTATAGAAGAACAAGGAGGCCGCGTCCCGTCACATTCCAAATTGCAAACCTGTTCACACCGATCAAAACCTAAACGGTTTCCCACTTAGGAGCGTATTACTACGCGGTTATAAATATTACTACTCCAAGATGACTGCACATTCCTCCTCAACTCATCATCCACAAAAAGTCAAAAACAAACAAGTCATTCATCATCGTTCCCTTGTGTCCTCCATGGCCAACGTGAGTTCTGGGTCGAGAGATTGCCACCAGGGAGAGGCGAGCCTGGAAGCGGAAGCACGAGAGATGTCCCGCCTCGCCGTGAAAGCAGCCAACATGTCCCGCCGCACAGTTGTAGCAGCAGAGAGGTCCCGCCGCGCCGCCGAAGGAGCACGGAGGACCCGCCGCGCCGTCAATGCAGCAGACTAGTCCGGCCGCACCGTGGAAGCAGAAGAGATGTCCCGCCGCGCCGCGAATGCAGCAGAGATGTCCTCCCGCGCCGCGGCGGCCTGGGAAAATGCCTTGCGGGCAGGCGAGGACTCTTACAGGTGCGTGCGTGCCCTCGTCCTTAGGTAGATGGATCAGATCTCCAGGTGGGCGAGGTTGCAGAATGATCTGAAAGCCTCGTTTGAACAGTCTACCGACGTCATCCGGCAACTAAATGAGAGCAATGCGAAGCTCCGGGCCGAGCGCGACCTGCTGAGGGAGAAGATCGTCGGAAGTGCGGAGCAGCAGGAGCATACCACTGCCTTGTTGAAGAGGACCAGCGTGATCGTCAAGAAACTTATGGACGAGAATGCCATGTTGCGCATCGAGCACAGAAGGCTGGTGGAGGTATCCGTGGATGCTCTCAACCAGCATCTTGAGGACAAGAAAGAGCTCGTCGCCGCTCACCGTGGAGACTAGTTCCCGTGGCCTGCGGCAACGCATCAAGAAAGTAGAGATCGGTGAGCCAGATCATTGTCTTCCTTCTTCTTTTGCCCTTGTGTATTTCGGGCATTGCCGCATGTGGATTTTTTAATTATGTTTCTAAATATGTAAGAGAATTATTATCCACTGTCATCGTCCTTATATTCATCATGATTGCTATATAAGTCGCAGTTGATGCCATATAGGTCCGCCGGATCTTACATCAAGATCCGTGCAAAACTTTCTTTTCAGATTTTCATTTTTCTCTCTTAAATCTCAGTCCAGTGAGACATATAGCCACACCATAGAACAGGTGCTCGGGCACCATTAATGGAGACGTTGGGAGGGAGGTGCGCGGCGGGTAGCGGTCAAAGGGCTCTCCTCCCGATGAGCAAGCGCAGGGGTCTGATCGCACGCCTCCCCTACTCAAATAGCTACCCCGCACGACACCTCCTAGCCAATATAAAAGGGGACGCATGGCCGCACGTAATTGGTAAGTCGAACGCCCAATGTTTCAATAATACTTGTGTTTCCGATTTGTAATGTGACAGCACTTGTTCCAAAATGACTTTGTTGATTGTTAATGTGTGCGCCTTCGCAAATCGGACAGAAAAATTACCACATCATGTTGGTGCCATGTCATGAGACCATGCCAAGTTTCATGATTTTCACGCGTGTTTCGGAATTATAGGAATTAAAAAAACCAAGTTTCTCAATCTTTCCAGCCGAGCCACGATGCCCAGATGTTTGAATTTACCTCTCATCTCTTGCATGGGACCTAGAAATTCACCCAAGGACACACATGTGATTTTCGAACAACTTTGGTGCATTGGAGCATGTGCTTGTAGTTCAAATTTAATTATGCACAATAAATGCCCATAAACTCAATTAATGTATAAAAAAGGTCAAACGAACACGGAATAATTCCAAAATTTAGCATGGTACTTCTATTTGGTCTAACCTGGCTGTGTAAAAAATTTAAGGCGGGAGAAGGCAGTGTACGTATGTCGTTTCGCACACGGAGGTGACACGTTCCCTCTCGGAACCACGAGCCTTCTTGAGGGAAGCTCCGGTTTGCAAGAAGTTTACACCAAAGCTTGTCCCAATTTGGCCAAAAAAATTACCACAGCATGTTGGTGCCATGTCATGACACCATGCCAAGTTTCATGATTTTCAGGCGTGTTTTCGATTTACAGGAATTAAAAAACCAAGTTTCTCAATCTTTCCGGCCGAGCCACGACGCCCAGATGTTTGAATTTCACTCCCATCTCTTGCATGGGACCTAGAAATTCACCCAAGGACACACATGTGATTTTTCAAACAATTTTGGTGCACTGGAGCATGTGCTTGTAGTTCAAATTATAATTATGCACATTAAATGCCCAGAAACTCAATTAATGTATAAAAAAGGCCAAATGAACACGGAATAATTCCAAAATTTAGCATGATACTTCTATTTGGTCTAATCAGCCTGTGTAAAAAAACTAAGGCGGGAGAAGATAGTGTACGTATGTCGTTTTCGCACACGGAGGTGACACGTTCCCTCTCGGAACCAAGAGCCTTCTTGAGGGAAGCTCCGGTTTGCAATAAGCCTACACTAAAGCTTGTCCCAATTCGGCCAAAGAAATTACCGCAGCATGTTGGTGCCATGTCATGACACCATGCCAAGTTCCATCATTTTCAGCCGTGTTTTGGATTTACAGGAATTAAAAAACCAAGTTTCTCAATCTTTCCGGCCGAGCCACGACGCCCAGATGTTTGAATTTCACTCCCATCTCTTGCATGGGACCTAGAAATTCACCCAAGGACACACATGTGATTTTTCAAACAACTTTGGTGCACTGGAGCATGTGCTTGTAGTTCAAATTTGAATTATGCACATTAAATGCCCAGAAACTCAATTAATGTATAAAAAGGGCCAAACGAACACGGAATAATTCCAAAATTTAGCACAATACTTCTATTTGGTCTAATCTGCCAGTGTACAAAAATTAAGGCGGGAGAAGGCAGTGTATGTATGTCGTTTCGCACACGGAGGTGACACGTTCCCTCTCGGAACCAGGAGCCTTCTTGAGGGAAGCTCCGGTTTGCAACAAGCTTACACCAAAGCTTGTTCCAATTCGGCCAAAACTTTTTTGCAGCATGTTGGTGCCATGTCATGATACCATGCCAAGTTTCATGATTTTCAGCCGTGTTTTGGATTTACAGGAATTAAAAAACCAAGTTTCTCAATCATTCCTGCCGAGCCACGACACCCAGATGTTTGAATTTTATTCCCATTTCTTGCATGGGCCCTATAAATTCACCCAAAGACACACATGTGATTTTTCAGCAAACTTTGGTGCATTGGAGCATGTGCTTGTAGTTCAAATTTGAATTATGCACATTAAATGCCCAAAAACTCAATTAATGCATAAAAATGCCAAACGAACCCGGAATAATTCCAAATTTAAACACGACACTCATGTACTAGTTGCATGTTCACTATACGTAAATGTTCTAGCAATTCAAACACCATCCTTTCCCTCCATAACACCATTTTGTCTTTCAAAACATAATGAAAAAATTAGGTATACCACAAACAGTTTACTAGAAAGAATCATGTGGGATGCGATATAAAATATCTTGGCGCACCGTCTTGTCTGGCTTATGCAGGAAGCTTCGTCCTCTATAGTCCACCACCCCCGCTTGAACCACACTTGTGCGCCAGTTTCTCGCGGCACCGAGCGATTTTTTTTGCCACCGCGGAAATATCTATCTCCCCGCCCCCTCCCTCCTACCAAAAGCCACATTTCCACTATTCCTCCTTGCTTTCCAAGTTCAAACCTTCACTGCTGCTTACTGGCAGCTCAGCCTCCTCGCCGACGACTCTTCTTCTTGCAGCGCCGCCTGCTCGCCGGCTACCCTTCTTCTTGCAGCGCCGCCTCCTCGCCGGCGACCCTTCTTCTTGCTACGAGGCCTCCTCGCCACCGACCCTTCTTCTTGCTGCGTGGCCTCATCGATATGGTCAGGTAATCCACACCCCACCCACACTATCCTCCTCCTTTCCCATCCCACATGCCCCGACTGACGGAGCAACAACTTCCACCGAAATCACTGCCCCCGTCCTCCAATTAAGCGCCGCCCACAGCCATTTTACATGCAGTATAACGTGGAGCTGAGTAGCATGCTGCCGCACGAGCGAATGAGGTCGCTATGGCTGCCATGCGTGTCGACTGCCAGATCTTGGAGGAGCACCTCGTCTTCGAGGCCACCGTCGACACCGCCGCCCGGTTGTCTACTTTAAAATACAGTTCGTGATGTTTTCTCGAGGCCACCGCTAGTGCCTTCTAGTGATTTATCCTCTGTAATGTTAATATGCAATCTGATGTTCAGATAACAGTTTGGTCCTCTGAAATGTAATGTTCAGTTAACACTTTGGTCCAACAATTGCTACATTTCGTAGTACTGTTCTGAAGCATTCTTTGTTTTGTTAACTGTCTTATCTTCTAGTACATGTTTCTATTCTGCAATGTCGTGCTCAGTTAACTATTTTGGTTCATTTGGTCTGCTATCCATTTAACTCTTTGGTTCAGTTCTGCAATTTGATTTTCATTTGTTGTGGGTACAATTTTGTATTGTTATGCATGTGACACCAATCGAATTTGGCTGTACTCAATACATATTCTACTGATAGTATGGCAACTCTCAGTTAACCAGATCAAGATCTTCCTTATGTGTGTTGCAGGGAAACAATGGGAGACACTGCGGTTTACCATCGAGGTATGTTCAAGCAGGGTCCTTTGGCTAATAGCACATTATTGTGCAGTTGCAGTAATCATTCTAATATTTAGGTTTCTTATAATTTGGTCTTGCACATGTAGGTCCTGCTGTCAGAGGCTTAGACCCACTGTTCGACCCATTTTGCATATGGGGAAATGAGATGTCCATGAATATCAGTCAAGTCAAGAAACTCAGAAAGATTGTTAGGATGAAGAAACTTGCGACGAATAATAGCAAGATCTTTGTTTGCACAATGAAGAAGACATCAGTCAACTATAGGATGGTACCAACTCTTTTACCTTGTTTTTACCCCTTGCGCCATTTCAAAATTTACAACAGCGATTTATGCATAGCTTTGTTTCAGTACTTTTCAAAGCACTTCACCGATGATTACCTCTCAAACCACCTGCATGGTCAAGAGGCGAGGAAGGTATTCATTCAACACCCACGGTACAATATTGAAGTCTTGCTGAAGAGGACGAAGGTTGGGCGGGCAATTATCCATAGCCACTGGCCTAAAGTTGCAAGGACATTCAACATCACTGAAGGCTCAATATTTGCCTTCCGCTTCTGCAGTTTCCCAGATGAGATTCATCTGTCCATTTACCGTGTATGATGCTACTTTCCAAAGGTTTTTTATGCTGCATGTGAAACTTGGTGCTGTTGTGTAATGGCTTAACTGAGTGCCGAAGCTATCTGATGTAATTCGATTATGAAATCCTGGTTGTTTTTATACTGATATGAAATATCTGGCATGTTTTATAAGAAATATCAGTTTGATTAGTACATGGATTATCAATAATATGCTAATTACCCTGCTTACTGGGGTTTTCTATTGTAGACGGTTACTCAGACAGCACCGTGGGCGATGAACTCAAACAACCCGCACGGTTTCTAGAAAGTAGGCTTGTTCGATCAACTAACAATCACACACGGCTTCCAGCAGCGAACTGTTTGCGTTAGGCCACCTTGCACAAACGTTTCCACACAAAGAACTGTGTGTGATATACATACGAACGGAAACGTTTTCCCAGGATTGACTGTGTGGGATGTACATAAGAACGGAAATGAATTCCTTGGATTGACTATGTGTGATATACATACCTACGGAAATGTTTTTCTGAGATTCACCGTGTGGGATGTACATACCTACGGAAATGATTTTCTCGGATTACCGTGTGGGATGTACATACCTACGAAAATGATTGGGTTTCGATGCCTCGCCCGATCGCACACGGCCCCAGCCTAGGTCCCAGGAGGGCCTATCCCCGACGATTTATGGGTCGTGTGGGAAGGACACCCTATCGCTCACACTCACTTGGCGACGGTTCCAAATGCCGTCGCCGAAAGGGGTTAAAAACCGTGTGTTTAGGACCGACGCGTACCAGTGTGCCGCTGGTGGGAGGAGCTCCTGGAGGAGGCGGCGATGCTTGAGGAAGTGAGCAAGTCAACGATGGCGGGGGTGCTAGGCCGCGGTGCTACCCGGAGAGAAAGCGTCGGGAGGCAGCGCTGGGGGTGCGGCGCAGGGTGTTTGGGAGCAGCGACGTTGGTCGGCCGGGGAAGGAAGCCGGCGCTTTGTGCGTCTGAGGTCGAGGAGGAAGCGGTGAAGGTTGTTCGCCGGCGGACAAGGAGGTTGCTATGCAGCGGCTGAGGAGGGTGCTAGGGTGCGACGGTGGTGGGGATGAAGCCAACGCTCCGGTGGGTGGTTGGCGGCACCGCAGGGGGGTGGGGAGGTCATGGTGATGTTCGATCTGGCTAGGGTTTGATTTGGGGAACAATCTGGAAAGGGGATGAGACGAGCTTTTTTGTGAGACATAGGGGCTGAGACAAGTAGTAGAAGGAATTTGGGAATGGTCGGCCCGCGAATATTTTCCGTCTAGCACGCCTCTGGCACCTTCCCGCGTGTTTAGGCCCAAAAGATTTCACTTTCTGGCTTGCAGTACGTCTTGGCAGTTGGTGGGTCGTAACTCAGTTCTCCTGGCAGAAAACATGTGGCCAACCCGCGGCAGTTCGTATGCCCCGGTAACTTATCTTCTCCTGGCAGTTTATCTACCCATATTTACTTGTGTCGGCAGAAAGGCGATTCCCGGCAGATTATTTGCCCTTGATAAAGTATTTCTCCCGGCAGTTAACTACCCCTAATCAAGTGTTGTGGTGTAGTGATACTAGTGGGAATATTTCATTATAGAACTTGGCTTGTATATTCCGATGATCGGCTTTCTCAAATGCCCGAGGTCTTCTAGAGCAAGCAAGTTGGATGCACACCCACTTAATTTTAACTTTGAGCTTTCATACACTTATTGCATCCGTTGCATGGCAATCCCCACTCCTCGCATTGACATCAATTGATGGGCATCTACATAGCCCGTTAATTAGCCACGTCGAAACGAGACTATCTTCCTTTTTTGACTTCTCCATATTAATCTCTACCACCACATTCTTTTCCACCATAGTGCTATATCCATGGCTTACGCTCATGTATTGCGTGGGGGTTGAAAATGCTGAAGCGTATTAAAAAAATATGAATCAATTACTTGGCTAACACCGGGGTAGTGCATGATTTATATTTTGTGTTAAGAAAATGCAGCATGACAAGGCTATATGATTTTGTGGGGATAGCGTTCTTTAGCATTTATATTTGAAAGGCATGATTGTTTGTTGGTATGCCTGAGTATTAATGTCTTTATGTCAAATTATAGACTGTTGCTTTGAATCATTTGGTTCTAAGTATTCATACCATAGAACAAAGATTACATGATAGACATGTTAGGTAGCATTTCACATCATTTTTTGTTTTTATCATTTACCTACTCGAGGACGAGCATTAATTAAGCTTGGGGATGCTTGATACATCTCCAACGTATCTATAATTTTTTATTGTTTCATGCTATTATAGTATCAATCTTGGATGTTTTATATGCAATCATATGCAATTTCATATCATATTTTGGGACTAACCTATTAACCTAGTGCACAGTGCGAGTTACCGTTTTTTGCTTGTTTTTGGCTTTTCAGAAAATCAATATCAGAGTCCAAACGGAGAAAAAAAATTGCATTAATTTTTTTCTGGACCAGAAGGGACCCACGAAGGTTTGGGAAAAGTCCTGAGGAGTCACGAGGAAGCGACAAGCTCAGGAGGCGGGCCTAGGGGGCAAGCCCACCAGGCTTGTGGCCCCCTTGTGGCATCTCCTGGCCTCATTCCACCTCTATAAATTCCTAAATATTCCCATTATACCAGAGAGCCACCCGAAACACTTTTTTTGCCGCCGCAAGTTTCTGTTCTTCCGCGATCCCATATGGAGGCCTTTTCCGACACTCCGCCCCGGGGGAAATCGATTACAGAGGGATTCTATATCATACTTGCCGCCTTCCGATGATGCGTGAGTAGTTCACCACAGACCTACGGGTCCATACCTAGTAGCTAAATGGTTTCTTCTCTCTCATTGATCTTCAATACAATGTTCTCCTCGATGTTCTTGGAGTTCTACCCGTTGTAATCTTGTTTTGCGGTGTGTTTGTTCGGACCTGATGAATTATGGGTTTATGATCAGATTATTCATAAATATTAATTAAATCTTTTATGCATGATTATTATAGCATTGTATTTCTCTCCGATCTATCCGTTTGGTTTGGCCAACTCGATTGATTTATCTTGCAATGGGAGAGGTGCTTTGTGATGAGTTCAATCTTGCGGTGCTCAATCCTAGTGACAGAAAGAGACATGACACGTATTTGTATTGTTGCCATTAAGGATAAAAAGATGGGGTTTATTCATATTGCTTGGGTTTACTTTGTCTACATCATGTCATTTTGCTTAAGTCGTTACTCTATTTTATAATTAATACTCTAGATGCATGCTGGATAGCGGTCGATGAGCGCAGTAATAGTAGTAGATGCAGGCAGTAGTCAGTCTACTTGTCCCGGACGTGATGCCTATATACATGATCATTGCCTTGAATATCATCATAACTATGCGTTTTTATGTCAATTGCCCAACAGTAATTTGTTTACCCACCGTATGTTATGTGCTCTAGAGAGAAGCCTCTAGTGAAAACTATGGCCCCCGGGTCTACCTTTATCATACATAAAAACACAAAAATACCTTGCTGCACCTTTCTTTATTTTATTTTATTTTGCAATTTATCTATTTGCCTACCATTACGAGATTTGATCCTTGCAAATAACCTCCGAGGGGATTGAAACCCCCTTGTTTGTGTTGGTTGCAAATATTTGCTTTTGTGTGTGCAGGTGCTGCTAGCGAGGTTCTGTGTGGTTCTTCTAATGGATTGATAACCTTGGTTCTTAACTGAGGAAAATATTTATCTCTACTGTACTGCTTCATCCTCTCCTCTTCGAGGAAATCTCAACGCAGCTCACAAGTAGCAATGTCATATGCATATGTGGTGTGCTTCAGTTGTGGAGACCCGGGCACCACATGGATAAGCGTGTGAAGCCATAGAGCTATTTTATCTGCAAGACAGTCACTCACAAAGTGGATGAATGCCCCGTTGGGAAGAAACCACACATTTCAGCTAGGTTTGTTCAGTGCTACTCCAGGCCTTGGTTTTAACAACCTGGATACTCCAGATGTCAATTTTCAACATCTGGGGTTAGTTGGGAATGTTGTCATTGTCTTTATTCAGTCTGGTGACAGCAGGAACTGTCTAAGGAATTTGCAGATATTTATAAGACCAGGCCAATCAATGCCTTAGATAAATGGACTTTTCTAGTCAAATTCCCTCCTGAAATAGTAGTTGAAGAAGCTGCTTGATACCCCCTGTTTGGGCTGCAAAAGGAGAATGTTACTGTCAAAGTAGAGGTCTGGAAAGGTAATATTGAAGCTGAGGCCAAGTCGCAAGAAATTTGACTGAAATTGAGGAAACTCAATCCCAAATGGTGCGACTGGCACATTATGGACCAGATCATCTCCACCTTTGGGGTGCTCCTAGATGTGGATTGACAACACAACTTCTAATTTTTCTATGAAACTATTAGGGTCAGGATAGCATGCAAATAATACACCAAGATACCCGAGGTAAAAAATCTTGGGATTGATGGGAAGCATTTCAGGATCCAAGTTAAAGTTGAACCCCAGGCACACCAGCTGAGGATTCAAACCCTACAATCCCACCCGTTGACAATCAGGTGTCTATGGAAGCTGAAAAGGGTGATAACACTTTTGTAGAGGATAATGGATCTCACCGAAGTTCTCAGACTGCTCAGGCAGTGGGTCACACACTGTTGCTGTAGCAAACAACTCAGGAGTGCCAACCATGACCACTTTCACCAGTATGCTTTTGAGCCACCCAACCCACCTCAGTTGTCTTCTTTGATGTCTTTTCGAACATAGTTATGCGAGACCTGCTATTATTTCTATTTTCAGAACCATTCTTAAATGTTTTTCTCAGTGAGCTGATGTGTGAACTATTGTGGTTTCATTTTATGAATGGAGCCGGAGTACCTATTATTTAAAAAATGATTTTCAGTGTGTTCAGATTTTCTTTTTGGTGTGTTGAGATGGGAGCATGTTGAGGGGAGGAGGCGCGCCTCTCGTTTCCATCTAACTCTCGCACACCATCGGATGGCCCGGGCGTAGCGTGGAGGAGCTGGAGGAGGCGGTCGAGGGGCTTCGTGGGAAGAAGAATGCGGCGGAGACAGAGGAAACGGCGCTATGTTGGGACAAACCCCGAACTATCTCTTTCTCACACTCGCTCGGACGTAGGTGAAAGAAGAGAGACACAGATATTTCCGGCGCACATATGCCCCGCCACACGAACGCGCCTCGGCCGCACAAACAGCCTAATTTCTCATTGAGCACGAACTCTAGCTCGGCACATACCACAACAACGATCATTACAGACGAGAGAGGTTTTATACCCTATGCGCACACACAACCCGGCCACAACTCCACACACGCACTAACTGGCTGAACTTCCGGCCACTACTGCATCGTGATGCTTATCCTCTAATGACTGAGCCCACTCACAACTCTCCATGCGTAATGCTAGCTAACAAACCTCATCCAGCTAACTAACTAAATATGGCCCGGCTTTGTAGCCCTCGGGAGCAGAGTGCCCACGCATGCACCAACATGCGCAAACTGACTCACCCAACGTGACATAGACGCACGCAACACACCTAGACGTGGTTTACTCCTAACATACTTTTCCTAAACCACAACGTCGTCGTCGGAGTTGGTGTAGCTCCCGTCGTTGATGTCGCCACAATCGTGACCCAACCCGCGGATCCGACCTGGCGCACCGCCACGGACCCGACCTGGCGCACTGATGTCAGTCCTACCGTGCACCATCACATCTCCGGCGACATCGCCGGCGACACATGCCTAACGTCCCTCGGTGCCCCGCACGTCCCGTGCATACCCGACGAGACCGACCGCACCAGTGCGTCCCGCACTTCCGCGCGCCCCCGACGCGCCCGACCACACCAGACGCTCACCGCGCGCCGCCTCCGCATCCACCATGGCAGCCGTTAGCGGCAAACGCCGGAAGGATGTAGCCAAACTCGAGCACGGACTCGAGCACAACGGCGACATACGCCTCCTCCCAACGTCAACCGCACGCTCATCCGCGCGCCCGCGGTCCCGACGCACCCGACGCGTCCAGTGCGCACCCATAACACGCACTGGTCGCGCCGGCTCGCCGCCACGGCTTTTTGCCCTGCACCACTGCGGCCTCAACCGCAGCGCAGCACCTCCATACCGCCATGTCGCCGTGTGTCATTGAAGCCGCCACCACGCAGGTCCTCCGCAGCCTCCTCACCGTGCCGCCGCAGCCACCGCGGCCTTCTCGCAGTGCCGCGCACCTCCATAGACCGACACACGGCCCGGAGCATCGCGCAGCCGCCGGCGAACTCCGTCACCGCCGGCACGCCTCCGGCAAGGAGAACGACGCCCAAGATGAACCAGCTCTGATACCAATTGTTGGGACAAACCCCGAACTACCTCTCTCACACACTCGCTCGGACGTAGGTGGAAGGAAAGGGACACAGATATTTCCGGCGCACATACGCCCCGCCGCACGAACGGCGCCTCGGCCGCACGAACAGCCTAATTTCTCATTGAGCATGAACTCTAGCTCGGCACATGGCACAGCAACGATAATTACAAAGGAGAGGGGTTTTATACTCTGTGCGCACACACAACCCGGCCACAACTCCACACACGCACTAACTGGCTCCGGCCACTACTGCATCGTGATGCTTATCCTATAATGACTGAGCCCACTCACAACTCTCTATGCGTAATGCTAGCTAACAAACCTCATCCAGCTAACTAACTGAATATGGCCCGGCTTTGTAGCCCTCGGGAGCAGAGTGCCCACGCATGCACCAACATGCGCAAACTGACTCACCCGACTGACATAGAGGCACGCAACACACCTAGACGTGGTTTACTCCTAACACTCTGTGCGCTGAGCTGAACGCGGAGCGCGGTGCGGCGGAGTCCGCGGCGTGCGAGACCATGTTCATGATCGAGCGGCTGCAGCGGGAGAAGGCGGCCGCTCTCCTGGAAGCGCGCCAGTTCCGCCGACTGGCCGAGGGACGCGTCGAGCGCGACCGGCAGCTCCACAACGAGCTCGCGTCGCTATCAGCCCTCACCGGCGGTTACCTTGCCCTCCTCCATATTAGCCTATTGTATGCCGTAGCGTACGCGCTTTGAATAGTCTTCGCGTACGTGTACGTGCTCTAGATCGTGGCTACCAAGTAGTGGCGCACGTCTAAGGTAGTTGTTCATCCCATGATCTCCACTAGGCAGTGGCCGCTCCAAGCCGTACATATACCCCTGCATGTGATCAATCAAAGTGTAGTGCAATTCTCCCTACTCTCTCCTCTCAACATGGTATCAGATACCCCCGACCAGAACCCCTTTGCTCCGGTCGCCGATTCCGCTTCCGCCATGGACGACATCCCCGTCCTCACCCCTCGTTCCTCGATCGACAGTGCGGCCTGCGGCCTCAACGCCGCTCCTCTCCAGCACGTCGCCCCACCCGCGCCGGCCGCGCCCGCTGCGCCGCCTCCCTCCTTTCCCTCCGCCATCCTCCAGACCATCGACATCCGTCGCCATGTTCCTGTCGTACTCGATCTCCTCGCCGGCAACCACGCTCAGTGGCGGCGCCACTTCGACACGGTGCTCGGCATGTTCGGACTCCGTGCGCACGTCGATGCTGAGACGGTTCCTCGCCCCGACGACCCCGAGTGGCAGATGGCCAACCACACCGTCATCCACTGGCTGTATGCCACCATCTCGCCGGAGCTCCTCGATGCGATCATGCAGCCCGAGAACACCGCGCTCACGGTCTGGACCGCGGTCGATGGCATCTTCCGCGACAACCACCTCGCTCGCGCCGTCTACGTCGATGCCGAGTACCATGCGCTTGTCCAGGGCGACCTGACGGTGATGCAGTACTGCACCAAACTCAAGTCCTTCACTGATCAGCTGCGCGATCTTGGGCAGCCCGTGACGGAGACGCGCCAGATCTTCCACCTCCTTCGCGGCCTCAACCGCCAGTTTCACGCCGCGATCCCCCACATCACCTCGCAGGTGCCCCTGCCCTCCTTTCTCCAGGTGCGTTCGTTCCTTCTTCTGGAGGAGCACCGTGCGGAGCAGTCGGCGCGCCTGCAGTCCTCCCACGTGCTGGTCGCCGCGCGCGGGGTCGCGCCCCCTTCGCCCGCGCCGTCCACCGACAACAACCGTGGGCGGGGGCGCGGACGTCGCCGCGGCCGTGGCAACGGTGCCGCCGTTCAGGCACCGCCTGCACCCAGCCCTGCACCGCGCCCGCCGTCGGTCCTTGCACCGGCGCCCGGCGCTAACTCGTGGACTGGCCTCGTCCAGGCCTGGCCAGTGGCATGGCGCGCTCCCGGCTCTGGTGTGCTGGGACCCCGCCCTGGCATGCCCCCTCAGCAGGCCATGTTTGCGGCGCCCCACCAGCCCGCGCTCCCGCCGTACGGCTACGGCGCCGCTGGCGCTCCTGGCTACGGGGCACCCACCGGCTATGGCCACCCAGGAGCTGGTCCGTCCTCGCTGCCGTCCCCCGCCTGGGACATGGCCTCGCTCCAGGCCGCACTCCACAATGCCACCGCCGGCCCGTCCTCCTCTGGCACCACGCCGGAGTGGTACCTCGACTCGGGCGCCGCTACGCACATGAGCTCCTCGCCTGGTAACCTCCTCTCTGTTCGCCCCCATCTCTCTGCCTCTCAGGTTATCATCGGCAGTGGTGACTGCCTCCCGATCATGCATGTTGGTACAGGCTCGCTTATTGCTGGGACCTCTCCTCTCCAACTCCGCAATGTTCTTGTTTGCCCCTCTATCATTATAAATCTTCTCTCTGTTCGTCAATTATGTCATGATAATCCTGTCTCTGTGGAGTTTGATCTTTTCGGTTTCTCTGTCAAGGATCTTCGAACCAAGGTGGTGATTCTCCGCTGTAATTCCGGCGGCGACCTCTACCCTGTGGGCTGCGCTTCGTCGTCTTCCTCACGGTGGTTCGCTGGCTCCGTCACCACCGATCTTTGGCACCAGCGGCTTGGCCATCCAGGGCGTGCGTCGTCTGCTGCTCTCCCGTTCGAGTTCTGCAAGACATCGCCCCATGTCTGTCATGCCTGCCGTATGGGCAAACACACTCGTCTCCCGTTTCAGTCGTCTAGTAGCACAAGCATGTTTCCCTTTCAGCTTTTACATCTTGATGTATGGACCTCTCCCATTGTAAGCATCTCTGGCTATCAGTTCTACTTAGTTATCCTCGATGATTACACGCATTATGTATGGTCGTTTCCTGTCAAACACAAGTCTGAAATATCCCAAATACTCCTTGAGTTCTTTGCTTATGTGCAGACACAATTTCAGCTCCCCATCCTCGCGTTGCAGACTGACAATGGGCGCGAGTTTGACAACTCCACCACTCGTAGTCTCCTCGCTCGCCATGGCACTCACTTCCGCCTTACCTGCCCGTACACGAGCCAACAGAACGGCAAGGCTGAGCGTGTTCTCCGCACACTCAACGACGGGGTTCGCGCTCTGCTCATTCATGCGTCTATGCCTGCCCGTTTTTGGGCCGAGGCCCTCAGCACCTCCACTTACCTCCTTAACCGTCGCCCATGCCGCACCAGCTCGCCCTGCACGCCGCATGAACTCTTGCTTGGCGTCGCCCCTGACTACTCGCTGCTCCGCGTGTTCGGGTGTCTCTGCTATCCCAACCTCACATCCACCTCACGCCACAAGCTTGACACACGCTCTGCGGCCTGCGTTTTTCTCGGGTACCCCCCGGATCACCGCGGCTATCCCTGTTTCGATCCCATCTCTCGCCGTGTCGTCACGTCGCGCCATGTGGTTTTCCATGAAACAGTGTTCCCCTTTGCCGTCCCTGTCTCCCCTAACATCGCTGCGCCGCCTGCACCGTCACCCTCTGTCTTGCAGGTTCCGATCGTTGTCGGGTCATCCATTGCGCGCGCGCCGCCCTGTTCAACTACGGCGGTGC
Organism: Triticum aestivum; assembly: GCF_018294505.1. NCBI lineage: Eukaryota > Viridiplantae > Streptophyta > Magnoliopsida > Poales > Poaceae > Triticum > Triticum aestivum. The sequence goes on from NC_057799.1 coordinate 299,335,652, forward strand.
GATCGCCACCCGACGGCTCTCCCCACGCCTCACCTCACGCGGGAACCCCGCGTTCCACCACAGTCGTGGGATCGGCAACGAACGGCTCCCTCCATGCCTCGCCTCGCGCGGGAACCCCGCGTTCAACCACGAGCGTGGGATCGGCGACGGACGGCTCCGCGCGTTCCCCTCCCAGCGCGCCAAGTGCGGATTCAAGCTCCGTCGTCCGATCTTCTGCGAGCGGTGCTGCTTCCACTGCGTCCAGCGCGCCTTCTTCCTGCCCAAGCACGGGGGCGCCTGCTGCGCCTGTCGCCGCTGCTACTTCGTCACCACCGGCGGCCCCGCGGCCGATGGTCACCCGCGCTCAGCGCGGCATCTTCCGGCCGAACCCATGCTACTACGACGCCGCGCCTGCTGTCACCACCGCCGAGCCCTCGCCAATTCCCCGTTCTGTCCGCACTGCGGTTCGGGACCCCAACTGGTTCGCCGCCATGCGCGACGAGTATGACGCGCTCTTGCGGAACCGTACTTGGGAGCTCGTATCGCGGCCTGCCGGTGCCAATCTCATCACCGGCAAGTGGATCTTCAAGCATAAGACCAACGCCGATGGCTCCCTCGCCCGCTACAAGGCCCGATGGGTCGTGCGTGGGTTTCGTCAACGCGCCGGCATCGACTACGGCGAGACATTCTCGCCGGTCGTCAAGCCGGCCACCATCCGCACCGTCCTCACCCTGGCGGCGTCGCGTGGCTGGCCTGTGCACCAGCTCGACGTTTCGAACGCCTTCCTGCACGGCAACTTGGAGGAGGAGGTCTACTGCCTCCAGCCCGCTGGCTTCATCGACAGTGCGCGTCCACACCACGTCTGCCGCCTCTCCAAGTCCCTCTATGGCCTGAAGCAGGCGCCTCGCGCTTGGTTTCTCCGCTTTGCTGGCTTCGTCAAGATGCTCGGGTTCACCGCCACTCGCTCGGACTCCTCCTTGTTCACGCTTCGCCACGGCTCGGACACGGCGTACCTGCTACTCTACGTGGATGATATTGTGCTCACCGCGTCCACTCCGGCCGTGCTTCGCCGCGTGGTCGCCGGCCTCACCAGCGAGTTCGCCATGAAGGATCTTGGGCCCCTTCACTTCTTCCTCGGCATCAAGGTGACGCGCACTCCCGCTGACTTCTTCCTCTGCCAACAACAGTATGCGGACGAGGTTCACGATCGCGCCGGCATGGACACATGCCGCCCCTCGCCGACCCCGATCGACACCAAGAGCAAGCTTCCGGCCGCTGACGGCCCCCGTGTGGACGACGCCTCCGCGTACCGCAGCATCGCTGGAGCCCTGCAGTACCTCACCATCACCAGGCCCGAGATCGCCTACGCCGTGCAGCAGATATGCCTACACATGCATGATCCCCGCGAGTGCCATCTCGCGCTGGTCAAGCGTGTGCTCCGGTACGTCCGCGGCACGGCTCACCTCGGCCTCCATCTGCGCGCCTCCGCCACTCTGGATCTGCGTGCCTTCACCGACGCCGACTGGGCCGGCTGCCCCGACACCAGGCGCTCCACCTCGGGCTTCTGCGTCTATCTTGGCGACGCGCTCGTCTCCTGGTCCTCCAAGCGCCAGGCGACGGTGTCGCGCTCCAGCGCGGAAGCCGAGTACCGCGGCGTGGCCAACGCCGTGGCGGAGTGCGTCTGGCTCCGACAGCTGCTCGGCGAGCTCTTCGCGCCGGTCACCAAGGCGACTCTGGTTTTCTGCGACAATGTGTCTGCAGTGTACCTCTCTGCGAACCCAGTTCACCATCGATGCACGAAGCACGTGGAACTGGACATCCACTTCGTTCGCGAGCGCGTGGCCCTCGGCGAGTTCCGTGTTCTCCATGTGCCCACGCGCCAACAGCTCGCCGACATCATGACCAAGGGGCTGCCGTCGGATGTGTTCTCTGATTTTCGCTCCAGTCTTTGCGTCGCTGCCGCTGACGATGCGACTGCGGGGGTATTAGCCTACTGTATGCCGTAGCGTATGCGTTCTGTATAGTCTTCGCGTACGCGTACGTGCTCTAGATCGTGGCTGCCAGGTAGTGGCGCACGTCCAACATAGTTGTTCACCCCATGATCTCCACTAGGCAGTGGCCAGCCGCTCCAAGCTGTACATATACCCCTGCCTGTGATCAATCAAAGTGTGGTGCAATTCTCCCTACTCTCTCCTCTCAACACTCCACGCCCACGGCATCCGCCCCGCCGACGAGAACTGTTACCACGAGGAGGAGCGTCCCGGAGAACACATCGAATCGGAGGTCTACAGGGAGAGTAGCGGCACCGGCGGCGAGAGTGGCATGAATGTCATGGTGGTCAAGAAGTCGGTCCCGCCGCCTCCTGCGGAGGAGTTGGAGTACACGAAAGACATGGGGTGCGCGGCCGCGACCAAGGCCGTGGCTGTGGAGTACACGGAAGAGGAGCGCGTGGATGGTGCGCTGGAGCTGTACGCGAGGGTGGAGGCGCTGGAGGCAGACAGGGCGGCCACGCGGAGGGAGGTGGCGGCGCTGCGAGCCGAGCCAGCGCGAGAGGTGCTAGCAAGGGAGATGGCACGGCGCCTGTGCCGTGAATCCGCGGCCGTCACGATGGTGCACAAGCCGCGTTTCTCCGTGCTCGCCATTTGCAAGGTACTGTACTTACTATTAGCATCATTAGAAGACCTGCAGCGTGCATGTATCTGTTCCACGACTCAGTCTTTCTCTGACACTACTAGTATTTCTCCAGTTCACAATGTTTATTTTGTAGTAACTTCAAATTCATTTAATTTCTACAGTGGTTCTTCTCCGTGATCCTAAAGAGCAATAGATGTTTTACGGCCAGGTCCGCACAAGTGGCGCTTATAATAAAAAATGTTCTTGTGTCTTTGAGTGGCAGTTTTCTCACCATGGAACCTGGGCGAACGTTCCCTGAATCTCTCAGGCTGACGTTTGGCCTGTCGTCGGCACTCGGCATGCTTCTGCTTCTGGAGAGATTCACCGCTGCACTGCACCGCCGCCGGCGATCATTGTTGGACTCATAGCAGCTGTCGATAGGTGGCTTGAATCTTTGCATAGCTTTGTCTAGTTTTTTCTTCAGAATATCAGGTGCGCCCACTGACCAGACCACAGGCTCTTTTCATGACGTAACGAACACTCCTTGCATGTTGGTTGTAAAGCTTTCCATCACGGAAGGATGTACTAACAAGAACTAGATGATACCCGACGTGTTGCGACGGGAAATTAAGAAATGATTTATAGAGATATGAACAAAAAATATAGCAGAAACAAGATAGGTACGGTGGGAGCTTAGGACCAGGAACCAGCCCCAACCAGCCCCCGCGCCGCTGGCCACTCCGGCCGCGTCGGCCACCAGATCCCGGCGCGCGCCGGATGCGCCCCGGCGCCAAAAGCCACGGGGCGCTCGCGCTCGTCCAGATCCTCCGGCTCCGCTTGCTCAAGCCCGCGCTGTAGCGAGGGATGGGGCCTGCCGGCCTCGGTGCCGGGCCTCGTCAGATCCAGCGGTCCGTCGGTGGTGCCGGTCTCTCCTCGTCCTCCTGCTGCGTCAACAGCTACTTCCGCCTCCCCGCCGCGAATCCTGCTCCGGGGCGAGTGCTCCCACGCCGCGAATGCCGATTCCACCCCGGTCTCTGCGCAGTCCCCTCCTGCTGAGCGGCAACGGCTCAAATCCATCGTGGTTCGGCCTTCCCCCTGCACTAGCCCTTCCGCTTCGGGGCCTGGAGACGGATGGACGAAGGTCCAGTCGCGCAAAGATCGCCGCCTCAGCCGGCGCCATGATGGCGGCCTCGGCCACGCCCCACGGCTGCGCAAAGGCCACCGGCCTGTCTTCAATGCGAGCACCGGGCGGGAGGCCTTCTTAAGGCGCTTCCGGGGGCTCTGCTTCAGATGCCTCAGCACCGAGCACCGCCGTGTAGATTGTAGGGATCCAGTCCACTGCATCGACTGCAAGCTTCCAGGCCACATTGGCAAAGACTGCCCGGGCAAGAGGGGGCGCGCTCCTGCGAAGGCGCAGCTGGGCTCCTGCGTGGGTCGTGGCCCGGTTTGTGAGCGCCTTCGCTTCCCCTCGCCGCCCCAGACGGCGACGAACAAGACGATGTCCCACCACACCGACCCGTCGCGCCGGCCGCGGTCCGGCCACAAGGTGGTGATCGAGTCGCCGGCCATGGAGCACCAGATCTTCCAGCTTCGTCGCCACGCGGTGCTGCTGGTCTCCTCGGAGGAGCGCCACGCCGCCAGCCCCATATCGGTGGGGCGCGCCTTCGACACACAGATGCGCACGCCGGCGCATCTCCTGCGGGTCACGTGCCACGACCTGGAAGACTTCCTGGTCCACTTCGAGCTGCCGGCGCACCAGGACAACGCCGTGCACCTGGGCTCCATCAACGTCGACGGCGTCATCTTCGACATCAAGCCGTGGCACGAGGACGACCACGCCATGCACCAAGAGTTCCTTCTTCACGTTCGCGTCGTCATCGAGAAGATGCCATTTCACCTCTGGTCGCTCGAGGGGGCGGCCGAGGTCCTGGGCGACAAGTGCATCATCGACCGTCTCGACAGCCGCACCCAGGAGCGCGGCCACACGAAGACATTTGCGTGCTGGGTGTGGGTGTGGGATGTGGCATTCATCCCCACCCGGCACACCATCTGGAGGGCGGCGCGGGGCGCTGGCCATGTAGAGGCCATGCTGGGCTACTCGCCGCCGAGCCGGGAGGTGGCGCCGCCGCCGCGCACGCGTCCGGCGCCATGACATGCTCGTCCACGTCGACCCCCGCGGCGCCGTTCGGCGGGAGGGGCAGGCGGCCCATAGGGCAGCAGGAGCAGCCTCGGCTGCTGGGTGGCCAGGTACGGTGGTGGCGCCGGGAATGGCGCTGGGTGGCGCTGCGGCTGGAGCGCGGCCGGGCGGCTGGAGGCGCCGCGGGTGGTGCCGGTGGCGAGGGCGGTGTGGATGGCCCGCGCCTTCACCTGCTTCATCTGTCGCTCCTCCAAGCGGAGGTACGCAACGAACTGGTGAAGGACGGGTTGGGGATGAGGCTGAGGTTCGCCGCGGCGTTGCCGAAGTCCTCGTTGAGCCCGACGGTGAGCGTGCTGAGGAGGAGGTCATCATCGATTTTCCGCCAATATCGCGGAGCTCGTCAGCGAGAGTCTTCAGGCGGCGACAATAGTCGTCGACAGAGTTGTTGTCCTGGTGACATAAAAAAAGCTCTTGCTACAAAAAAAACGCGACGCTGGAGCTGGTTGTCGATGAAGAGCCCGTTCAGCTTGGTCCACACGACGCAGGCATCGTCACCGTCCGTCACGACCGTCTGGAAGAGGTCCGGCGAGATGGTGAGGAAGAACCAACGGATAATCGTGGTGTCGATGGTGGACCAGTCATGGAACTCGGGGACGAGGCTGGAGTCGACGGTGCCGTCCACGTGGTCGATGAGGTGATACTCCCGAAACACGAGGAAAAAATAAGTCTTCCATGTGTAGTAGGAGGAGTCCGCCAGCGAGAGATGAACCGGCACCCGCTCGAAGATGTTGAGGTTGCGGATGTCGTTGACGTCGGGAGGGTTGACGTCGGCGAACGGGTTGGAGTTGGTGGACGCGGAGGAGGTGACGGACGACATGGCGGGAATGGGACGGCGCGGGCGACTCAGACAGCTCGGGTGGAGCGGTGGCAGCAGACGACTCGCACGGCGGCTCGGGTGGATCGCGCGGGCGGCAGCAGCGGCTCGGGCACATCCGACGGCTGGCAAGCGGGATCAAAGCGACTGGCTCGGGCGAAGCAGGCAGCCGGCTCGGGCGAAGGACGGGTAGCGGGCGCGCGGCTGGCTCGGGGTAGCGGTCGCGCGGGCGGATGGAGGGATCGGGTAGCGGGCGCGGCTGGCTCGGGGTAGCGAGCGCGCGGGCGGGCGGATGGATCGTGTAGCGGGCGGCTGCCGGCGCGGAGGGCGCGCGAGCAGCGTCGGCGGGGTGGCGGCGGCGTCGGCCGGCGCGGGGAGACGGCGGCGTGGAAGCGAGAAAGAAACCTAGGAAACTGATACCAGATATGAGATTATGATTGCACGATATATTACTCTTCATGTATAGACACGTATATATGATGCGTAAAGATGAGCTACGGACTTCAACTAGACAAAGAATCAGGAGGCAGGTCCAATATACAATATACGTATAATACATATACTCAACAGTGGGCTCACGACGTCTTTTTCACATCACGAAAATGACCAAAGTAGTAAGCCGCGTGTATGTATAGGACGGCCGTACGTGTGTGCATATGCATGCTGCCTGCAGAATTAATTCGCGCCGTTCGTTTCGGGTGGGTAGAGCAAAGATACGCGTGTGCGTGTGCTGTGTCTCATGCATCCTCCATCATAACTCACTCCTTAGGCTCCCATGACTCCACGTCTCATGGGCAACCACCTGAGCATAAACCAACGGCCTGAGTACCAAGGAGATGCGCAACGCAAGGGTCGATCCAGGGCTAGCTCCTACACCAAGGCCAAGTAGACGATCGAGAGAGAGAGATGTGGCCGTCGTCGCTGCTGTACCCGCCGCCGGCGTCGGCCTTCGTGACGGCGGTGTCGGTGGTGTCGTTCGCGTCGCTGGCGTCCGCAGGCCTCTCCGAGCTCCGCGGCCAGCACATGGCCTACTCCAAGTTCTGGCACGTCGTGTCTGGACAGCAGCAGAAGAAGGGAGGCACCGGTGGCGCGCAGCTGTCGGGCCGTGACGGGATGCTGGTGGCCTACGCGCCGGCGCTAGTCGCCGCCGCGGCATCTTTCGTCGTGCCGGGTACCGTGGAAGGGCTGCGCGCCGAGCTCCTCGCTGCCGCGCTCGCCGTCCACTTCCTCAAGCGTGTCTTCGAGGTAAAGGTCTTGCTTCAAGAATTCTTTCTTAAAGACACTCTTTTCGGGAAAAAAAAATACTATTTCCGTCCCGAAATACTCAATACTCATCGAAGAACTAGATAAAAATGGATGTATATAAAACTAAAATACGTCTAGATATATCGATTTATCTAACAAGTATTTCCGAACAGAGAAAGTACTAAGAGAACTGGCCTTTAGATGCCACCAAAACTATCGCAAATCATGTACTTCAACGATGTTTTTTCTTAGACCGAGACATGTTATAGAAGTGGGGTTCACATCTTGGACGAGAATTGACATGAAAATTAGGAATTTTAGTGCATTTAGGTCAATCCATTGTGGTGACACATGAATTTGAGTCAAATTTAAACAAAATCCAAACTTATTTCATCAAACTTTATTTGAATTGGAGTTGAATATTTTCTCTCTTTTGACTGAAAAATGGGAAGCAAAATCAAGGAAGAGAAATCTCTGTTTTCAACAAGGTTCAATGGTAGTTGAAAGAGGACGGGGCGTCGACCCGTTGGCTGGGCAGCTGAGGTTGCTGCCAGCCCACCCGAGTTCGAGTCCCGGCACGCACGGACGCGCGGTGCTCACGGAGTTTCTCCTATAAAGAAAAGCCAACGAGGGTTAGCCCTTGGGTTGGTCTCATTTTTTTTTCAATGGTAGTTGAAACCTGAAAGAAAAACCCGAGGACTAACTTCACAATAATTTGATGATATCCAATTTTTTATAGGTTTATTGAAAACAAATCGTGTTCCAGTAGAGGCATGAATATTGTTCCATTATAATCTAGTACTTCCTCCATTTCAAAATAAGTTTCCTGGTTTTAGTTCAAACCACTACTTAATTTGCTCTTCTACATGGTACTCTTCATCCACCGCTACAGTGGGAACATGCCACTCAACACGGCGCTCACCATCTCCTCTAGCTACCTGCTCAGCGCCATCACCATGATCTACGCGCAGCACCTCACCGTCGGACTCCCTGACCCTACAACGGACCTCCTCTACCCAGGCGTCCTCCTCTTCGCCATTGGCATCGCCGGCAACTTCTACAACCACTACCTCCTCTCGCAACTCAGGAAGGGAGGTGACGACGATACGGGGTACAAGATCCCCAAAGACGGGCTCTTCGAGTTCGTCACCTGCCCGCACTACCTCTTCGAGATCACCGGATTCTTCGGGTTCGCGATGATCTCGCAGACGGTTTATGCGCTCGCCATGGCCTTCGGCACGGCAGCCTACCTCGTCAGCCGAAGCTTCGCCACCCGGAGATGGTACGAATCTAAGTTCGAGGAATTCCCGGCGAGCATCAAGGCTCTGGTGCCCTATATCTTGTAGTGAGCCAGCTGTGGGAGCACGGACTCCCTTTGGAAGGATATGTTTGCTTGACCCTAGAGTCGTCTCCGGTGGTAGGCCGGATAGTCTGGCGCCTTTATTGTTAATCCCCGTAGGGACCGCATACCCCGGACCCGGGGCGGCCGAAGTTTCACCTTGGGACGTTGTCTCCATTATCCTATGTCGATCGAGCGAGATCCTCCGGGACGACACCTCGATGTCGTCCACCCTGTTGGGTGAGGAAGCTTGTGGAGGCGTCTCGTTTTCCATCATCTCCGTAAGAAGATCCCCCAAATAGGAGGATTGTTGAGGAAGACTGTGTGCCGGACTGCAAAAACATGTATTCTAGATGTCACCCTGGTAATAGGAAAAGGAACAAGATATGTTTAAAACACCTTTGTTCGCTTACGATTTGGCTGAAGGCTTGTCCTTATGGAGGAACTGTGCGACAATGTCGCCTTCCGAGCCGAACCGCCTGACAGGGGCGTCTTGCCTCGCTTAGGAGCCTTTACCTCCCAATCTTCGGAGGCAGCCCTTTTCTTACCATGGGGAGAAAGGATGTCAGCTCCTCCTTCTCTTTTGTCTTCGGAAGAGGGAGCCTTAATCTCTCCGGACATAGTGTTTGGTGTACCTTCAGAATGGAGGCTACCTTTGGCTCCCTCGCTCTCCTTATTGTCCTCTTTCACCGGCATCTGGTATGGTGCTGGTACCAGCATCCTTGTTAGCACGGGACTAGCTGAGTCTTCAGGAAGGGGAGCCGAACACCTGATTCACTCTGCCTTCTTTATCCAGCCCTGGAAGAAGATGGTTCTCTCAGTATCTTATTATGAAATGTTTAACTGAGCTGTGTTCGGGAGTCGAGTGCTTACCAAGGTATTCAGATGGTTGCAGTCAAGGCCGATATCCTCTGTAGTATCCGGCCACTGTTTTCGTGTCCCGAAAAATAACTTCCGCATTCCTCTATGCGTCATGCCGAAGAAGTGCTAAAGGGTTCGTGGTCCTTCTGGATTGAACTCCCACATGCGGAGGGGTCGTCGCTGGCACGGGAGGACCCGGCGAACTAACATTACTTGAATCACGTTGATGAGTTCGGTGTTCTTCTCCAGGAGACTCCGGATGCGGCTCTGTAGAGTCTGCACTTCGTCAATTGATCCCCAGTCCAACCCCTTATTGACCCATGATGCAAGCTGAATTGGAGGGCCAGATCGGAACGCAGGTGTAGCTGCCCACTTGGTACCACGGGGTTCAGTGATGTAAAACCACTCCTGCTGCCATAAGTCGGAAGATTCTATGAAGGATCCTTTTAGCCAAGGAGCGTTTATGAGTTTTCTCATTGTAGCACCACCGCACTCCGCTTGTTTCCCATCAACTACCTTCGGCCTCACATTAAAGGTCTTGAGCCACAAGCCAAAGTGTGGGGGAATACGGAGGAAAGCCTCGCACGGGATAATGAACGCCGAAACGTGAAGAAAGGAGTCCGGAGTTTGATCATGAAAATCTAGCCCGTAATAGAACATGAGCCCTCGAACAAAGGGGTGGAGAGCGAACCCTAGCCCTTGGAGGAAGTGGGAGATGAATACAACCCTCTCGCTGGATCTGGGAGTAGGAATAACCTGCCCTTGAGCAGGGAGCCTGTGGGGGATTTCCGCGGTCAGGTATCTTGGCGCCCGGAGCTTCGCGATATCCTCCTCTGTGACAGAGGAAGCCACCCACTGACCTTGAGGGCTGGGTTCGGACATGACCGGGAAGCTTGAAGCAATCGAACCTTGGGTGCTGGAGCTCGAGGTTGGAGAGGTTGAGGAAAGGTTTGGCGTAAAGAAGCAAAAAGGTCTTAGTCCCTTTATAAAGGCAATGAATATCGAACGCCTCCTCCTGAACCTTAAAACCTGCCTATTCTTAAGGAATCATACCAACCGGACGGTTGGAATACCCACGCGCGTGTTGATGAGGATCCCATAATAAGGGGACACGATCTCTGCTGCGACAAGACGTGCCAATGAAACCGCGTCTCGGAACGTGGAGCGACAGGCTAAAAAATGGTTCGATATAATAACCGAGTGGTGACGTGGTGTCACGCTATAAAAAGTTGCCAGTGGATTGGACTCGTGAAATATTATACTCTCTGCGATGGTGTGTGGTTCTTGTTTTGTAAAAGCCAGACACGTTCGTTGTGTTCGAAGACTATGTTGGAGTATTTGGAGAAGGAACCCGCCTTGCAATGCCGAAAACAATCTGCGCACCGGACACCTCGCCATTGAAGACTGGTTCAGGGGCTACTGAGGGAGTCCTGGATTAAGGGGTCCTCGGGCGCCCGGACTATAGTACGTGGGCCGGACTGATGGGTTGTGAAGATATAAGACCGAAGACTCTCTCCCGTGTCCGGATAGGACTCTCCTTGGCGTGGAAGGCAAGCTTGGCGTCCTGATATGAAGATTCCATTCTCTGTAACCGACTTTGTACAACCCTAGTCCCCTCCGGTGTCTATATAAACCGGAGGGCTTAGTCCGTAGAGGCAAGAATAATAATCATAGTCATACATGCTAGACTTCTAGGGTTTTAGCCATTACGATCTCGAGGTAGATCAACTCTTGTAATACTCATATTCATCAAGATCAATCAAGCAGGAAGTAGGGTATTACCTCCATAGAGAGGGCCCGAACCTGGGTAAACATCGTGTCCCCTGTCTCCTGTTACCATCGACCTTAGATGCATAGTTCGGGACCCCCTACCCGAGATCCACCGGTTTTGACACTGACAATAGGGCTTGCCACCACGCAGTGCCGGCTGGAGTCTGTACTGCGTGAGTACAACTCCGCCCACGGCTTCACCCTGACTGGCGAGGGGCCCAGCCGGCTAGAGGAGGTGCAACGCTGGGGCAAGACATTAGCCAGATGCTGGGTGTAGCCCGACCCACCTACAGCTCCCCCGTCAAGAACATGAGGGCGGAAGATGATGTGAGGAGTTGCTGCTGCAGCAGCATGTTCGCGATCTTCTGGCTACCGCGAACCAGCAGCAGGCACAATCGGTACTGCCTCAACAGTCATCTGCTTCTCACTCTGGGACCCCTCCTCTCGAGCTGGCCGACCGGCGGGCGGCTGGGGCCCCTCAGCCGACACAACAAGCATCTTTGTCGGACGGCAACAAGAAGCCGGCTGCGGGGCAACCGGAGCAGAGGTATCCGCGACCCGCCGACTGTCAGCAGCCGTGTGAACGAGCCGGCTGTCGGAGCACACCACTGGCCGGCACGGCAGCCCCCACCTGCACATTGGGGCCAGCCGGCATTCGTAGGGCCGGCTGCGCGCCCTGCGATAAGTGAGCGGCTGGGGCCGCGGGCCCCTCATGACGAGCAAGACGCTCGCCACCGTATCGAGCGGCTGGCACGGTCCCTGGCCTTGAAGGGGGAAAGTTCTACCGGCCCGACATGCTTCGAGCCGCACATTCCTGAGGAACCATTTTCCAAGGGCTTCACGCTGGTGTCCTGGACTAGGGGGTACGAACCTAGTTGGCCCACAGTCCATGGGCCGAGCTTATGGCCCACCGACGTCACAAGGGAGGACAATAGAAGCCTCGATCTTATACATGACCAAGATGGACTCACCCAAAGACTTGGCACGTACTTCAAGGACTACTTCGCCTGTCGGCATGTTTATCCCTAGTTGGCAACCGACCATGTGTAACCCTAGATACCCAGCACCTATATAAGCAAAGGGGTTTTAGTCCGTAGAGGGATGATCACAATTTACCTACCTTAGGGTTAGAACTCAACATACGAGTTCGAGTTAGATCAAGCCTGTACTCGATACATCATCATCAATACAATCAAAACAGTACGTAGGGTTTTACCTCCTCGAAAGGGCCCGAACCTGGGAAACTAATGTCTCCTCCGTCTCTTGTTACCCATTGATCCGAGATCGACAGCTTGGGGCCCCCAACCCGAGATCCGCCGGTTTTAGTACCGGCATTGGTTCTTTCATTGAGAGGCCCGCTGTGTGATTGAAAAGGATCGATGGCTCGCCTGCAGACATCAACTGTGGTGACACCTTCGTCCGTGGTCAGCTTTTTGCTTTCAGCAACACCGTCCTGCACGCCAATTCGATTGGCCACCTCGACCGCGTCAAAAGCTTCATTCTGAACCAAGTCATCATGTTCAAATGTTTCGAGTACACCGCCGACTCCCACAGCGACCTCGCCCTCTTTGCCTGGATGCCAGATTGGCCTGCGAACTCTTCAGACACACTGGCTTTGACCCCGCAACTGACCCATAATCCGGTGCTCAGAATGGATGCCTCATCAGAGCTAGCGTCGAGTATGGGTCTGGCCATCGTCGCGTCAGACGCGATTTCAAGCGTAGACCCGATTGCTGTCTCATCAGATTTTGACCTCGAGTCAAGTCCGAACTTGGTACCGGCATTAGATTTGAATCCATATCTCTTCGCTGGCCGACTATGAGTCAACCCTCGCCAGCCACAACTCTAAGGCAGCCAAGCAACCCACAGAGCATATTTCATTTCGACCTGGCTTACAGACAGGCCATGGATCAAAGAGATCTCTCGCAGATAAACGAGATCCTAGACCGGATTTAGAATCTAGTGATCTCGTCCTCGGTCTATGATAGGATCGGATGTAAAGATGATGCTAGGGAAATTTACATCCCACCCACCACTCACCTAGTCCTACAATCAAGGACTTAACTGACGTCCTGAACTACGCCTCCGATGAGGCAGCTGATATGGATGAAAATGCCAATGCTGCATTGGGGGCGGCATTTTCAGGGGTCACACCCCACACCGACAATTGGGCCTCGACGTCTACCTATGATGTTTATATGGTGGACACGCTGAAAGATCCACCCAGACGTCGACGCCCTCGTAGGCGACCAAAAGGCACTGGCAGGGGCAACACCCAGACCAACAACATGGCAGCCACGACTGATGGCCCCACCCCTGACAACGTCGACGACCAGGGAAATGGCAATAACGCCACTCCCGCTCAGATCGGCAACAGGGACCCCAAGGATCCCAAGGCTGAGGAGAAAAGTGATTACCTTCCTGAATTTGAGGAGGATGTGAGCCTCGGACCCCAAGACTTCATTGTCCCCGAGGACCCGTACGAGCAAGAGGGATTCCGGCAGCGCCTCGCTGCAACCACCAGGAGCATAAAGAAAAAGCAGCAGCAACTTCTCGCTGATCAAAATACGCTTAATGACAAGTGCATAGAGATGCACGCAGTTGATCAAGATCTTGAGGCACGATGCGAGGGGCAAGCCAAATCCTACCAACATCGGCATTTGCTTCTTGACTTGAACAATGAAGTAGCTGAGAATGTGCCAATTAGGCACGACCGAGCTGATCAACCCAATCTCCCTTCTAGGGGGCGAGAGTGAGACAGGCCGACAGGGGAAAACAGAAATCCTCTAATGATACCTCGCCGTGAAGGCAACGACCCAATCCATTACCCCGAGTCGAACAATTTGCGAACGCAGTAAAACGCAAACCTGGTTCTAGCTCGATCCATTTATGGATCACAAGGACACGCGCCTGCTACATAGGTCAGCTACCAGGCCTGGTTGGACAGGTATGGGAGGGCCCAGGAGCAAGCATATGCTCGAATGCCAACCAATGTCTGGGATGAGGTGGTTCCTTTTCCAGTGCCCCACACACCTGATATGCTTTACAAACAAGGTCATGGAGCATCAGCTCCTCGAAGGGTTTAAACCCATCAACATCGAGGCGTACGATGGAATGACTGACCCGGCTATGTGGATCGAAGATTTCCTCCTCCACATTCATATCGCTAGTAGAGATGACCTCCACACTATTAAGTACCTTCCGGTGAAGCTCAAGGGATCGACAAGGCATTGGCTCAACATCTTACCTGACAAATCTATCGGGAGCTAGGAGCAGCTCGAGGGTGCCTTTCGAGTAAACTTCCAGGGCACCTACGTCTGATCTCCAGACACCAATGACCTCAGCCACATCATTCAACAGCCTAGCGAGTCGGCCAGGAAATTTTGGAATCGGTTCTTAACTAAAAAGAACCAAATAGTTGTTTGTCCTGATGCATAAGTGATCGTCGCCTTCCGGTATAGTATCCGGGATGAATGGTTGGTATGATAGCTCATATAGGACAAGCTAAGAACCATGGCAGCCCTTACCTCTCTGATGACCTGCTTTTGCGCAGGCGAGGACAACTGGCTGGCTCACAGCTCTCATGGCAACGAAGCTGGACCCTCGGAGGTGCGCGATGGCAACGGCAAGCCTAGGTGCAATAAGAACAAGCGCCGACATAAAAATAGCGGCAGTGATGCCGTGGATGTAGCGGCCAATGCTGGCCAGAAAAAGAAGCCCTTTAAAGGAAATAAGGACTGTCCTAGCGCGCTCGACAAAATTCTCGACAGGCTCTGCCAAATTCATGAACTTCGGACAAGCCGACCAACCACACTAACCGGAATTGCTAGGTCATCAAGTAGGCCGTCAAGGTGGCAGTCGAAGGCCAGAGCAAAAGCCAGTCCCGCAGCGACGATGAGGATGAACCTCGGAGGCCGAGCAACGAAGGCCAGAAGCAGTTCCCTTCCGATGTCAAGGATGTGAATATGATCTACATCACCCACATCTCAAGGAAGGAAAGGAAACACGCACTTCGAGATGTCTATGACCTAGACCCTGTAGCTCTAAATAAAGTCCTTGGTCGGCTTGCTTGATCACTTTTGAAAACGCGACCACCTGATAAGTCTCCAACGTATCGATAAATTTTGATTATTTCAACCTATTATATTATCAATTTTGGATACTTTATATGCTTTAATATGCAATTTTATATCATTTTTGTGAACTAGCCTATTAACCTAGTGCCTAGTGCCAGTTGCTATTTTTGGCTGTTTTTGGTTTTCCAGAACATCGGTACCAAACGGACTCCAAATGCTATGAAACTTTTTGACAATTTTTTTGGGAGAAAAGAGACCATGGAGGCTTTGGGAGGAGACCAGACGACATACGAGGAGACGGCAAGGCAACAGGGCGCACCTTGGGGGGTAGGCGTGCCCTGATGCCTTGTGGGCTCCACGTGGCTCTGTCTGACCTAATTCCACTTCTATAAATTCTCAAATATTTGGAAACCCCCAGGGAGCAACCCGAAACAATTTTTCCGCCGCCACAAGCTTCTGTTGTTCCGCGATCCCATCTGGAGGCCTTTTCTAGTACTATGTCGGAGGGGTAATCGATCACGGAGGGCTTCTACATCAACCTTGCTGCCCTAGCAATGATGTGTGAGTAGTTCACCACACACCTATAGGTCCATAGCTAGTATCTAGATGGCTTCTTCTCTCTCTTTGATCTCCAATACAATAATCTCCCCGAGCTTCTTGGAGTTCTATCTAATGTAATCTTCTTTTGCGGTGTGTTTTTTGGGATATGATGAATTGTGGGTTTATGATCAGATTATTCATTGAAAGTAATTGAGTCTTTTCTGAACTTTATTATGCTTGATTATGATAGCTTTGTATTTCTCCCCGATCTATCCGTTTGGTTTGGCTAACTAGATTGATCTATCTTCAGTGGGAGAGGTGCTTTGTAGTTGGTTCAATCACTACTGTAGGATGTTGCTAATGCAACACTACAATCAGAGACCCTTCAACGAAATTGTGTGCGATGCATTAATCGCAAAAGTTGGTGTAAGAAAACTGTCAAAAATGATACGAATTGTTTGCGATAGCGGAGACATCAAACACATATAGATTAGAGTTGCGTGGGCGATACGTGGTATACAGTTCACTCAAATGAACTGTTTGTGATGAGCGTAACAACATAAACGGTCAGCCATATGAAGGTGTGTGCGATATGCAGCATACATTTCAGTCGGATTAACTGTTTGTGATTAGGCAACACAACAGAAACGATCGACCAGCTCAACGTGTGTGTGATAGACGGCATACAGTTCAATCGGATAAACTATTTGCGATGAGCGAAAACAACAGAAACGGTCAGCCATATCAAGGTGTGTCTGATAGACGGCATACACTTCACACAGACAAACTATTTGCGATTGGCCACAACAAACAGGAATGGTCAGACAGATCAAGGTTTATGTGCTAGACGGGCAGACATTCTAATTAAAAGAAGTGTGCGTGATGGGAATAACGAGCGTGCACATTTGATGGAACAAGTCGTGTGCTGACATCGCCGATTGCGGTGCATCCTATGGTGCAAACGCCATGTACGCATCCGAGAATGTGTGGCCATGTTACGCCATCCGGGAATCGTGTCGCACTTCGAAACTAGAACTGTCAATAAATTTTGAGCTTGCTTCCTGTCACTTTCCAAATTACCATGCTATATTTAATTGCAAACATGTTCACACCGATCAAAACCTAAACGGTTTCCCACGTAGCAGCTTATTACTAGATTTTAAATACTACCTACTCCAAGATGACTCCTCCTCAATTCCTCATCAACAAAAACAAACAAGTCTTTCTTCGTTGTTCCTTGCGTCTGCCATGACCCGCATGAGTTACAGGTCGAGAAATTACTAGGGAGAGGCGAGCATGGAAGCGGAAGGACGAGAGATGTCCCGCCTCGCCGCAAAAGTAGCCGACATGTCCCGCTGCACCGCCGAAGCAACACAGAGGTCCCGCCATGCCGCCGAAGCAGCACAGAGGTCCCGCCATGCCGCTGAAGCAGCACAGAGGTCCAGCTGCACTTTGAAAGCAGCACAGATGTCCTGCCGTACCGCGGATGCAGCAGAGACATCCTCCCGCATCACGGTGGCCTAGAAAGATCTCTCGTGGGAAGGCGAGTACTCTCACAGGTGCATGTGTGCTACGCTCAATAACATGATGGATCAGATCTATGGTTGGGTGAAGCTGCAGGAGGAGATCAATGCCTCGTTTGATAATGCTACCGGCATCTTCCGGGGACTAAGGGATGACAACGCAAAGCTTTGCACTGAGCGCGACCTGCTAAGGGCGAAGCAGCACGAGGAGACCACTGCCTTGTTGAAGAAAACGGGCGTCATCGTCAAGAAACTTATGGACAAGAATGCCATCCTCCGCATCGAGTGTCAAAGGCTGGTGGAGGAATCCGTGGCTGTTGCCAAGCAACATATTCAGGACATGAAAGAGATCATCGCCGCTCGCAGCGAGAACTAGTTGTGGAGGCGATGAAGAAAGGTGTTGGAGGAACTCGCGCCCTGCAGCAACGCATCAAGAAAGTAGAGAGCAGTGACCCAGATCATTGCTTGCGTCTTCCTTCTTCTTTTGCCCTTGTGTCTTTCGGGCATTGGCGCATGTGGCGTTTTTAATTATCTTCCTAAATATGTAATACAATTATTATCCATTGCCATCGTCATTATATTTATATCAGTCTTGCTAAGTCTCAGTCGATGCTATATATGTCCGTCAGATCTTACATCAAGATCCGTGCAAAATTTTCTTTTCGGATTTTCTTTTCTCTCTCTTAAATCTTAGTCTAGTGAGACATAGCCACACCATTAAGCGCCTATAAAACAGGGGCTCGGGCATGATTAATCGAGAATTTGGGAGAGAGGTGGGCGGAGGATGGAGGTCAAATGGCTCGCCTACCAATAAGCATGCATAGGGGTCTACTCACACGCCTCCCGTACTCAAATAGCTACCCCGCACGGCGCCTCCTGGCCAATAAAAAGGGGACACGTGACAGCACCTAAATGGTTAGTAGAATGCCCGTGGTTTCAATAATACTTGTGTTTCCGATCATAACATGGCATCAGTTGTTCCAAAATGATTTTGTTGGTTGTTAATGTGTGCGCCTTCACAAATCGGACAATTTTTTACCATAGCGTGTTGGTGCCATGTGAAGGCAACATGCCGAGTTTCATGATTTTCAGGCGAGTTTTGGATTTACAGGAATTTAAAAAACAAGTTTCTTAATGTTTCCGGCTGAGCCACGATGCCCAGATGTTGGAAATTCATTCCCATTTCTTGCATGGGACCTAAACATTCACCCAAGGACACATATATGATTTTCAACCCATTTTGACGCACTGGAGCATGTGCATGTAGTTCAAAGTTGAATTATGCACATTAAATGCCTATAAAACTAAACTAATGTATAAAAAAGGCAAAACAAACCCTAAATAATTCCAAAATTGAGCATGGAACTCCTATTGGTCTATGTTGCCTATGTAAAAAAGTCAAGGTGGGAAGAGGCAGCGTATGTCGTTTTGCACACAGAGGTGGCAGGTTCCCTCTCGGAACCACGAGCCTTCTTGAGAGAAGTTCCGGCTTGCAAGAAGCTTATACCAAAACTTGTCCCAAATCAGACAAAAATTTACCACATCATGTTGGTGCCATGTAATGATACCATGCCAAGTTTAATGATTTTCAGGCAAGTTTTTGATTTATAGGAGATTAAGAACCAAGATTCTCAATGTTTTCAGCCAAGCCACGATGCCCAGATGTTTGAAATTCAATCAAGGACACACATATGATTTTTCAACCCACTTTGGTGCACTGGAGCATGTGAACGTAGTTCAAATTTGAATTATGCACATTAAATGCCTAGAAAAGTTAATTAATGTATGAGAAAGGCTAGACGAACCCGATTAATTCCAAAATTTAGCACAATACTCCTACAGGTCTATGTTGCCTCTGTAAAAAATTAAGGCGAGATGAGGCGGTGTATGTCATTTCACACACAGAGGTGACACGCCCCCTCTCGGAACCATGAGGCTTCTTGAGAGAAGCTCCGATTTGTAAGAAGTTTATACCAAAACTTGTGTCAGTGCAACAAACCCCAGGCGTGTGTTGCCTGGACTATACACAGGCTCAAGAGCAAGGTTACATCATCCAAGGCATGGCCAAGCAGAAGAGATAGCTCTTTGAGAAATCAAAGGGCGGATCAAGAAGACCAAGACGAGACAAAGAAAGAAGATATCACTAAGGAAAAACCTCCCTTGCTGGGCAGGTGAGCCTGGCGAGGTCGAGGTCACCCAAAAGACAAATCTCAAGACTGCCCCGGCAAGCTTGCCGGGGACACCGAGGGCGGATTACCCCGCCAAGGCTCCACCGCTCCACCTCACAGCAAAGCAAGTCACCTATCTGTGCGGTGTGGAGCCCCCAAGTAATTAAGTGGCTGTTATTTGGCATGTGGCAGCCATTTCTGAAGGAAAACACCTCCAAATGACACCCGTCCAAGGATGCATCACGCAGGCAGGCAAGAAGGTGGCTGAATGGCACGAGAAGGCTTGTCGGGCTTCGCCACCAATGTGACACTAAGCAGTGCATTTAATGCACCTTGTCCTGTCTGTAGAGTTAGGTATGATAGCACTATTTGCTATCTAATCAGTACGTAATGACTGATTTGCCATTGTGGTGACCCCCTTAACCTATAAAAGGAGGGTCGTGGCAACCTTAGAAACGATTCGGACCTTTGAACACTCATACGAGAGTAGCTACTCTCGTGCCGAGGCAACCTTGCCGGGCTAGAGTGTTGCGTCTCCACCACGGTCCTTTCATCAATCTACCAAAGCAGGAGTAGAGTTTTACGCCTCACGGCGGCCCGAACCTGGGTAAAAACTGCACGTGTGATCATTGTCATGCCTCTCTACGCTCTCTACTTTTTGTGCAATGTGCTCTTCCCCCTGCCGAACCACAAGGGGCCGGTGGTCCCATAGGTGGCCGTGTTATTCCACGACATCTTTGGCGCGCCAGGTAGGGGGAAGCGCTTGCACGAACCCGAAGGTGTAAGCAGTGCATCATCTTCATCATCTTTTTGTTCATCAACAGCTTCATCATCCATGGACCCCAACAAAATTCCGGTGCCGCTGCTCACCCGTCCACCTCGAAGGCCCCTTCGCATGCGGCCACCGATGCCGTGGGGGCTACGGGGACGTGGACGTTGCGGGGGACGTGGACGGCGCAGGCGGTGTCGTCACCATTCCCCCTACGGCCGAAATGAGAGCGGGAGGCACTAGAGAAGGACATCGCCAACAGCATCCCAGCAGCCACGCTCCACAAGATGCGGGTGGAGAGGTTATTTCGTCTCCGCCTCTCCACCCCACCGAAGGACGTAGCCACAGCAATGACGCTCGCTCTGGGGTGAACCACAACCCTCTAGCCACCCCTGTTGTGGGTGCAGCTATAGGACACGCGCCACCCTCGGGGATGAGCTAGCCGAGACGATGCGCCAAATGGGGTCTCCAATCCCCAAGCGCATCCACCTCGTCACCACGCCACCTTGGCGACCGGCTCACGGCGACGATAGCACGACGCCGTCACTACCGGCACCGTCAGAAGCCATGTGACGTCGTGATCTACATCGTCGTCTATGCCGAGCATCACTTCGGAGGCCATGGCGCGGGCCCAACTCCTGTTGAGATTTCCGCCGGCGACCGATCAGATGGATGAGTGGAGAGCCACCATTCAGAGCTTGATCGGTTTCACCGAGGCGGGAGGATCATAGCGAGCAGGTCCACCATGGCCTCCACAGGCGGCTACAATGGCCCGAACCGCTGGCTGTACCGAAGGGACCACCCCATGGTGCAATCCCGTTGGTGGTGGCCAGTGCAGGGGCCACAGCCAGAGCCACGCGACCAAGAACCAGATGACGTATCGATGGCTTCATGTGATCCTCGGGCACGTCGAGACCAGCGACGAGTCCTAGAAGACAGGCGGAGGGAAGACGCGTCGAATGACGCCGCGAAATCCGCCGCCAGTCTGATAGGCGCAATGGCCCCGACGTCGAAGAGCCCATGCCTGGTGGAGACGGATACCTGCCTTTCGAGGTTCGGTGTCCCGCCTTCACTCGTGAGAGGCGCCAAGTCCGTTGGCCATCTACCCGCACGTTCAAGCCAGATATACCAGAAAAGTACGATGGAAGATTGAACCCGACAGAGTTCTTGAGCATCTGCACCATCCTTGTTCAAGCTACCGGAGGAAGAGATGAGAAGGTATTCACCGGAGAACTCCATCTCGACCTGGGCCGACCTGTGCCATGAGTTTCTTTGCGCCTTCACATGCAGCCATCAAGAACTAGGGCGTCCTAGCGACTTGCAGCTCCTCCTGTAGAAGGTAGGAGAGAGTTTGCGGAGGTACATGCAGAGGTTCAGCCGGGTGCACAGGAATATTCCAAATATCCACCCGGCGGCTGTGATAGCTGCATTCTAGTCCAACGTGCGCAACCATAGGATACGTTCTAAGATGAACGTTCGGTTGCCCAAGACTGTGAATGAGCTGTACACTCTGGTGGATAAGTGTGTCCGGACAGAGGAGGGGAGGCGACTCACTACTATAGGATGGTCCAAACACGACACTACGATCAGATACCCTTGGACGAAACTGTGTGCGATGCCATAATCGTAAACGGTGGTGTAAAAAAACTGTCAAAAAAGGTGCAAAACGTTTGCGATGACGGATGCATCCAACACGGTTTAGATTTTAGTTGCGTGTGTGATGCAGGGCATACGGTTCAGTTCAATTAACTGTTTGCGATGAGGAGGAACAAAAGAAACGGGCAGCCAGATGAAGGTGTGTGCGATATAGAGCATACAGTTCACCAGGATGAACTGTGTGGGATTAGGCAACACAATGGAAACGGTTCAACTGAACAAGATGTGTGCGTGATACACGGCAAACAGGTCTGTAATCAGAAATGTGTGCGAAGACCAATAATAACACAGACGATTGCTGCTAATAAGCCGTGTGATTTGCTCTATCTACAGAAGAATAACATGTATATATATAACTGAAATAAACATCCAATTACATAACTGACTATACAGATCATTCGCACACACCTCAATAAACAATTACATGCATTCTAAAGTAGGAGAAATGATTGTCTAGTCATCTACTTCTTGTGACGCTCCCACCACTGCTCTGTGGCTCGATCCCTCGTCTGGGGCAGGAAGAAGGCACTTCCTCATGTCGACGATCCTCCTGTACATCTCGTAGCTTGTGTACGCGTCCTTGGCTGCGTACTTGACATGTTGTTCATCCAGTCTCTCATGCCACACACTTTGCCAGGCGTTCTTGTCCTTCTTGCTCTCATTCTTCATCTTCATGTAGTAGGGGTTGATGATGGCCGAGGCGAGGTCAACCAAGGAGTTCAGTTGTTTTTGTCGCTGCCCCAGACCTTGTAGTGGTGCTGGATGTTGACAAGATTCGGGCATTTCAAGCCCGAAACCTTGAGCACATTTAGATCATTGGTGGTGTCCACCGTGGCGAAACTGTAGTCGGAGCTGTTGATAAATCTGGAGAAATGCTCACAAGGCCTTGTGGCGAGGTGGTAGTGGTAGACGAGGACATCATGTCGCACGCACAACTGGGCGACGACAACCTTCTGATCGTGCCCGACACGACCGATGGTGTACTCGAGGTCGAAGCCGGCCATTTGGTACTTGTCCTCGGCAAGGAACTGCTCCATAGTTTGGATAGAGCTCTCCACCGAGACAGGATCGTTCTTGTACACCACCGAGAGGGCCTTCCCCCTCACGTGGGTGTCCACTATGTGATGCATGGTGAACTACCCGCCGTTGTCGTCGTCGGCCGCTGGGAGCGCCATTGGAGCCACGGGGATCGCCATTGGAACAGTTGCATGTCCTCTTTGTATGTGTCATCGTGGGTGTGCTTATTGTGTTGTGTGACGCGAGAGATGAAGATAAATGGCTGCAGGAATAAATGGGGGCCGGGCGGCCTGGATTCTCTGCGGGTCTGCATGGCAGCTTTTACAGCGGGTAACTGCATTGTCGCGCCGCGCCCAGCGCAACCGCATGCACGCGAACGTGCGTGATCGTGTGCTGGCCCCAAACACTGGCAGCGCACGTGGAGGGACGAGGGCAGAGCACCCAGAGGGACACGAGAGCAGAGCGCACGCGGCGGTACGCGAGCAGAGCGCGCCGCGGGCGCCTCAACCGCAAGCAACCACACGCATAGAGCGGTTGACCACGCAGGAAATGGTCGCCTACAAGCCGACCGACAGTTGCATCGCTGCGTAGAGTGCGGCCGTGTGCTACTACCTCCGTCTTGGTCTATAGTCCCCTTTACATTATGTGCCATACTTTTCCCTCAAATTTAACCAACAAAATGTTAATGCATGTTATAAAAATTATATAGTTGGAAACTATGTTCAAATACGAATCCAACTATATAATCTTTGGTGACATGCATTCGTATTTTATTAGTTAAATCCTACTTATAAACCAAGACAGGGGTATAGTAGGTAATTAAATCACAAATGTTTTTTATTAACCGTATGTGTACGTGGCCTTTCATCCTCCTCTCGCATGTCTTGTCACCCCACTACCGCAGATGGCTTAAAGCGCAAGCTTATGCAGCGCGCGGGGGCGTTTTTTCGGCCAAACGGTGGCACCAATGAATCGTCGGTGAGCCCGTTCCCGCACAACCTCGCAGGTTCCCGTGCAAGCTTCCCGCCCGACTCGGTGAAGTCCCCCAAAATCCCAATGCTTACCGGCCTGCTATATAAACCACCACGGCTGGCGAGTCCTGCGTCGCATTTTCCCCTCCCTCCCTGTAGCTTATCTTGTCTGCTTCTCCCACAATCGCCAATGGCACCGGTCCATCGTCGTCGCTCAGCCACTCTGCCGTCATCAGATCAGGACAACTCTAGCTGGGAGGCTACACCGCGGTGGCGGCGCAGTCCCCGGTGTAGTGTAGTGCGCGTGGCGTCCCTGTTTGGTGTGCACGGAACACCCACCACATGCTCCGACGATGCTTCCCGTCGGCAGCTGTTGCCGGCCGCCGTTGCCACCACACCACCGTTGAAAGCCAGGGCCATCGCCCGCTCCGCCGCTGCAGCCTGAAGGCGGGAGGTGGCCGTCGTGGCTGCCACCCCACTGCCGGCCACTGTGGCCATCACCCGCTCCGCCACCGCGGCCCGAAGGCGGGAGGTGGTGGTCGTGGCGGCCACCCCATCGTCAGATGCCGTAGCCGCCAGCCCACAGTCGACCGCCGGGGTCATCACCCGCTCCGCCACCGCCGCCTGAAGGCGGGAGGCGGAGGTGGATGCCCACACGTGCGTCAGCGACCTTGCGCGCTATGCCGAGTTCCTGCGGGAGGAGGAGGAGCGCCTCGTCGAGCACACAAAGGGCCTTACTGCCGCCGTGGCTGCGGCATATGCTGCCTCAGAGGCGAGGAATTAGGAGATCTACGAGGAGAACCACCGCTTCGAGAGGGGTTGTCTGGAGCGGCAGAGGGCGTTCGAGGTGAGCGTCGCTGAAGGTGCAGCAGCGGCAGGCACCGTATTGTAGTTGTCCAGCTCGTCGGTTGGCTCCTCCTCCTCTGCCTCTTACGGAGCGCGTTTGGCAGAGGAGAGGCTGCCGGAAGTAGTACAAATCCCCTCCGTAGTAGTAGTGGTAGTAGTAGTAGTATTTAGGGGCTATTTTGTTCAGTTCATCTGACTATATATGTGGTGGAACTATACAACGTACTTAAAATTAGCTAGTATATAAAGTAGAACTAGCTATTTCAGTACGTGGTTGGCAACAATTGGTGAAAAGTTTGGTCGGTTCAGCTGTCGAGTTGAACTATTTGTATAAAGAACGACTGCTTAATCTATGAATGAAATCTATGCTTAATTACTGAATTTTAGTTGCAAAAATTAGATACTGCTAGTGATTTTTAGCTTCATATTTTGACAAATCGCAGTGTTACAAGGTTGACAAATGGCAATGTTACTACATCAACAAATGTCAATCTTTCTAGTTTGACAAATGGCAACATACCCAATATGATAGATGCAAATCTTATCAAATTGTTTGTAAGTGGTTGCACACGGGTCATCCAAAAAAAATGTTTGCGTTGAAGAGATGCACAAATCCTGCTCATACTTTGCATACGGGTGTTCTATCTAAGACGTTTGCGATCAAGAGCTGCACAAATCCTGCTCGGCACATTTTCCCTTGGCTTCCTGGGGAAGCTGTCGGTTTGCATACGGGTGTTCTAACTAAAACGTTTGTGATGAGTTTTTATATTTAAAAACCATTGACTTTTTTTCAAAAGAAAATTGTTTGATAAGTCTGTACATTAAGAGAGAAAAACGCAAGTTCGCTCAAACCATATCTTTCATTCAGTCATACTGCGAATTTATATTCATATGATCGAGATACAGTATTAAACCCAAGAAAAAAACTATTTTCTGCGGCGGCGGAGGCAGCGTGCTGCGCCGTCGTTGTCGTTGTCGTCCTCCGGGACGCCGTTGTTGAAGTCTTCAATGCAGCACAGAATGTTCTTGACTTATAAATCAAATATCATGTCGTCGCGCGATCGACGGGCGGGGCGCGGGAGGACGGCAGCTGGCAGCGCTGAGAGGTAGCGGTCAATGGCGGCGTCCCATGCCGCTGAGGGGGGCGCGACGGGTGCAACCAAATGCACGGGGACCAGCGCCGCGGTGGGTGGAGGGGCGCGCACGGGCACGGGCGCTGGCACTGGCATGTACACGAGCTTGCGCGGGTCCGTGGAGACCTCGCTGACGCCCGCGGCTTCCTACTCTGTGATAGTGCTCGGCGATCAGCCCGTCTATGCTACGGGGATGGTCGCTGGCGCGGGCGCGGGGATGGGAGCTGGGACGGGAGCGGGGCCAGCTCCTTCTGGGCCATGTCCATGAGGCCCCATTCCTCCTTATTTTCTATCTCCTGCGGCTCGGAGTCGACTTCACCAAACTTCAAGACTAGTGGCAGATGATCTTTCTGCGCCATGGCTTTGGTGGAGGTCTGCGGGAGGGAGGGGAGGGAATGGGAGGCGAACAGTAAGGCCGCCCGTATTAAGCAGCGGCTCGGGCGCTATTAATGGAGAGGAAGGCAGACGGCCATGGAAGTCAAAGGACTCGCTTCGCAGTGAGCCTGTGCAGCGTACAGCTCGCACACTTCCCGGTAAGCCTGCGCATTGGAGGACAGCTTGCACGCCTCTCGGTCAGCCTGCAAACCGGACTGCGCTCGCACACCTCCCGTTCAGTCAAGCAGCTGTCCGCACGGCACCTCCTATAGCCATTAAAATGAAGAAACGTGGCGTCACGTGAATGGTTAACATAACACACACGATTTGAATTATACAAACGTTTGCGATGTTAGAGTGGCAGCTCTTTGTTTCAAAATGCCTTTGTTGGCTGTTATTCGAGTGCGCCTTCTCTTAAAATGGACACGAAAAATACCACAGCATGTCGGGTGCCATTCCATGATAGCATGCCAAGTTTCATGAATTTTCGACGAGATCTGGATTTGCTAGAATTTAAAAATAAAGTATCTCAATGTTTTGCCGGCAATCAATGGTGCCCTGGTGTTTGAAATTCATTCCCATTTCTTGCATCGGACCTAAGCATGCACCCAAGGACAAAGATTTGATTTTTCAACCAAATTATATGCACTGGTGCATGTGCACGTAGTTCAAATTTGAATTATGCACATAAATGCATTGAAAACTCAATTAATGCATAAAATGTCCAAACGATCCCCGAAAAATCCCAAAAATTGACACAACACTCATGTTGTTCTATGTTGACACTAGGAAAAAATTGTAATTGAGAAGAGGCAATGGATATTGTTTCGTCCAGAAAGTTGAAATGTTCCCTACCGAAACTATCAGGCTTGTTGTGAGAAGCTCTGGTTTGTGAGAAGCATATACTCAAACCTGCCCCAAATGGGACAAAAAATTTACCACGGCATGTTGATGCCGCTCCATGATAGCATGCCAAGTTTCATGAATTTCAGACGAGTTTTGGATTTATTAGAATTTAAAAACCAGGTATCTCAATGTTTGGCGCCGAGTGAGTTGACATTCATTCCCATTTCTTGCATGGGACCTAAGCAAGCAACCAAGGACACATATTTGAATTTTCAACCAATTTATATGCATTAGAGCATGTGCATGTAGTTCAAATTTGGATTATGCACATAAATGCATTGAAAACTCAATTAATGCATAAAATGTCCAAACGAACACCGAAATATCCAAAAAATTGTCACAACACTCATGTTGTTCTATGTTGACATGAGAATTTTTTTGAAAGTAATAAGAGGCAATGGATGTCGTTTCGTCCCCAAAGGTGGGACATTCCCTACCGAAACCATCAGGCTTGTTGTGAGAAGCTCTGGTTTGTGAAAAGCATATCCCCAAACCTGCCCCAAATGGGACAAAAATTTTACCACGGCATGTTGATGCCGCTCCATGATAGCATGCCAAGTTTCATGAATTTCAGACGAGCTTTGGATTTAATATAATATAAAAAACCAGGTATCTCAATGTTTGCAGTTGAGTGACGGTGGCAGGGTGTGTGACAGTCATTCACATTTCTTGCATGGGACCTAAGCATGCAACCAAGGACACATATTTGAATTTTCAACCAAGTTATATGCATTAGAGGATTTGCATGTAGTTCAAATTTGAATTATGCACATGAAGGCATAGAAAACTCAGTTAATGTACAAAAATGTCCAAGCGAACCCCAAAAAATCCCAAAAATTGACACAACACTCCTGTTGTTCTATGTTGACACTATGAAAAAAATTGAAATCGAGAAGAGGAAATGGATATCGTTTCGTCCAGAAAGGTTAAATGTTCCCAACAGAAACCATCAAGCTTGTTGTGAGAAGCATATCCCCAAACCTGCCCCAAATGGGACAAAAAATTTACCACGGCACGTTGATGCCGCTCCATTATAGCATGCCAAGGTTCATGAATTTCAAATGAGCTGTGGATTTACTAGAATTTAAAAAACCAGGTATCTCAATGTTTGCGGCTGAGTGGCGGTGGCAGGGTGTTTGACATTCATTCCCATTTCTTGCATGGGACCTAAGCATGCAACCAAGGACACAAATTTGAATTTTCAACAAATTTATAAGCATTATAGCACGTGCCTGTAGTTCAAATTTGATTATGCACATGAATGCATAGAGAACCTCAGTTAATATATAAAAATGTCCAAGCGAACCCCGAAAAATCCCAAAAATTGACACAACACTCCTGTTGTTCTATCTTGACATTAGGAAAAAAATTGCAATCGAGAACAGGCAATGGAGATCATTTCGTCCAGAAAGGTGAAATGTTCCCTACGTAAACCATCAGGCTTGTTGTCAGAAGCTCTGGTTTGTGAGAAGCATATCCCCAAACCTGCCCCAAATGGGACAAAAAAATTTCCACGACATGTTGATGCCGCTCCATTATAGCATGCCAAGGTTCATGAACTTCAGACGAGGTTTGGATTTACTAGAATTTAAAAACCAGTTATCTTTATGTTTGCGGCTGAGTGACGGTGGCAGGGTGTTTGACATTCGTTCCCATTTCTTGCATGGGACCTAAGCATGCAACCAAGGACAGAGATTTGAATTTTCAACCAATTTATATGCATTAGAGCATGTGCCTGTAGTTCAAATTTGAATTACGCAAATGAATGCATAGAAAACTCAGTTAATGTATAAAAAAGTCCAAGCGAACCCCAAAAATCCCAAAAATTGACACAACACTCCTGTTGTTCTATCTTGACACTAGGAAAAATCTGAAATTGAGAAGAGGCAATGGATATTGTTTCGTCCAGAAAGGTGAAACGTTCCCTACCTAAACCATCAGGCTTGCTGTGAGAAGCTCTGGTTTGTGAGAAGCATATCCCCAAAACTGCCCCAAATGGGACAAAAAGTTTACCACGGCATGTTGATGCCGCTCCATGATAGCATGCCAAGTTTCATGAATTTCAGATGACTTTTGGATTTATTAGAATTTAAAAACCAGGTATCTCAATGTTTGCAGTTGAATGACAGTGCCAGGGTGTTTGACATTCATTCTCATTTCTTGCATGGGACCTAAGCATGCAACCAAGGACACAGATTTGAAATTTCAACCAATTTATATGCATTAGAGCATGTGCTTGTAGTTCAAATTTGAATTCTGCACATGAATGCATAGAAAACTCAGTTAATGTATAAAAATGGCAAAGCGCACACCAAAAAATCCCAAAAATTGACACAACACTCCCGTTGTTCTATGTTGACACTAGGAAAAAAAATTAAATCGAGAAGAGGCAACGGGTATCATTTCGTCCAGAAAGGTGAAACGTTACCTACCGAAACCATCACACTTGTTGTGAGAATTTTTTGCTTCTGAGAAGCTTATACCCAAACCTGCCCCAAATGGGACAAAAATTTACCACGGCATGTTGATGCCGCTCCATGATAGCATGCCAAGTTTCATGAATTTCAGACGACTTTTGGATTTACTAGAATATAAAAACCAGGTACTCAATGTTTGCGGCCGAGTGACGGTGGCAGGGTGTTCGACATTCATTTCCATTTCTTGCATGGGACCTAAGGAGGCAACCAATGACACATATTTTAATTTTCAACCAATTTATATGCATTAGAGCATGTGCCTGTAGTTCAAATTTGAATTATGCAAATGAATGCATACAAAACTCAGTAATGTATAAAAATGTCCTAGCGATCCTCGAAAAATCGCGAAAATTGACACAACACTCATTTTGTTCAATGTTGACACTAGGAAAAAATTGAAATCGAGAAGAGGCAATGGATATCATTTCATCCAGAAAGGTGAAATGTTCCCTACCGAAACCATCATGCTTGTTGTGAGAAGCTCTGGTTTGTGAGAAGCATATCCCCAAACCTGGCCCAAATGGGACAAAAAATTTACCACGACATGTTGATGCCACTCCATGATAGCATGCCAAGTTTCATGAATTTTAGACGAGCTTTGGATTTACTAGAATTTAAAAACCAGATATCTCAATGTTTGTGGCTGAGTGACGGTGGCAGGGTGTTTGACATTCATTCCCATTTCTTGCATGGGACCTAAGCATGCAACCAAGGACACAGATTTGAATTTTCAACAAATTTATATGCATTAGAGCATGTGCCTGTAGTTCAAATTTGAATTAAGCACATGAATGCGCAGAAAACTCAGTTAATGTATAAAAATGTCCAAGTGAACCCCGAAAAATCCCAAAAACTGACACAACACTCTTGTTGTTCTACGTTGACACTAGGAAAATAATTGAAAGAGAGAAGAGGTAATGGATATTGTTTCGTCCAGAAAGGTGAAACGTTCCCTACCGAAACCATCAGGCTGGTTGTGAGAAGCTCTGGTTTGTGAGAAGCATATCCCCAAACCTGCCCCAAATGGGACAAAGAAATTACCACGGCATGTTGATGCCACTCCATGCATGACAAGTTTCATGAATTTCAGACGAGCTTTGGATTTACAAGAATCTAAAAACCAGATATCTCAATGTTTGCGGCTGAGTGACGGTGGCAGGGTGTTTGACATTCATTCCCAGTTCTTGCATGGGACCTAAGCATGCAACCAAGGAAACATATTTGATTTTTCAACCAATTTATATGCATTAGAGCATGTGCCTGTAGTTCAAATTTGAATTATGCACCTGAATGCATAGAAAACTCAGTTAATGTATAAAAAGGTCCAAGTGAACCCCGAAAAATCCCAAAAATTGACACAACACTCCTGTTGTTATATCTTGAGACTAGGAAAAAATTGAAATTGAGAAGAGGCAATGGATATCGTTTCGTCCAGAAAGGTGAAAAGTTCCCTACCTAAACCATCAGGCTTGTTGTGAGAAGCTCTGGTTTGTGAGAAGCATATCCCCAAACCTGCCCCAAATGGGAGAAAAAATTTACCATGATATGTTGATGCCGCTCCAGTATAGCATGCCAAGTTTCATGAATTTCAGACGAGCTTTGGATCTACTAGAATTTAAAAACCAGGTATCTCAATGTTTGTGGCTGAGTAACTGTGGCAGGGTGTTTGACATTCATTTCCATTTCATGCATGGGACCTAAGCATGAAACCAAGGACACATATTTGAATTTTCAACCAATATATATGCATTAGAGCATGTGCCTGTAGTTCAAATTTGAATTATGCACATGAATGCGTAGAAAACTCAATTAATGTATGAAAATGTCCAAGCGAACCCCGAAAAATCCCCAAAACTGACACAACACTCCTGTTGTTCTTCGTTGACACTAGGAAAATAATTGAAATCGAGAAGAGGCAATGGATATCGTTTCGTCCAGAAAGGTGAAACGTTCCCTACCAAAACCATCAGGCTTGTTGTGAGAAGCTCTGGTTTGTGAGAAGCATATCCCCAAACCTGCCCCAAATGGGAGAAAAAATTTACCATGACATGTTGATGCCGCTGCAGTATAGCATGCCAAGTTTCATGAATTTCAGGCGAGCTTTGAATTTACTAGAATTTAAAAACCAGGTATCTCAATGTTTGCGGCTGAGTGACGGTGGCAGGGTGTTTGACATTCATTCCCATTTCTTGCATGGGACCTAAGCATGCAACCAAGGACACAGATTTGAATTATCAACCAATTTATATGCATTAGAGCATGTGCCTATAGTTCAAATTTGAATTAAGCACATGAATGCGTAGAAAACTCAATTAATGTATGAAAATGTCCAAGCGAACCCCGAAAAATCCCCAAAACTGACACAACACTCCTGTTGTTCTTTGTTGACACTAGGAAAATAATTGAAATCGAGAACAGGCAATGGATATCGTTTCGTCCAGAAAGGTGAAACGTTCCCTACCAAAACCATCAGGCTTGTTGTCAGAAGCTCTGGTTTGTGAGAAGCATATCCCCAAACCTGCCCCAAATGGGAGAAAAAATTTTCCACGGCATGTTGATGCCGCTCCATTATAGCATGGCAATGTTCATGAATTTCAGAGGAGCTTTGGATTTACTAGAATTTAGAAACCAGGTATCTCAATGTTTGCGGCTGAGTGACGGTGGCAGGGTGTTTGACATTCATTCCCAGTTCTTGCATGGGACCTAAGCATGCAACCAAGGAAACATATTTGAATTTTCAACCAATTTATATGCATTAAAGCATGTGCCTGTAGTTCAAATTTGAATTATCCACATGAATGCATAGAAAACTCGGTCAATGTATAAAAAGGTCCAAGTGAACCCCGAAAAATCCCAAAAATTAACACAACACTCATGTTGTTCTATCTTGACACTAGGAAAAAAACTTGAAATCGACAACAGGCAATGGATATCGTTTCGTCCAGAATGGTGAAAAGTTCCCTACCTAAACCACTAGGCTTGTTGTTAGAAGCTCTGGTTTGTGAGAAGCATATCCCCAAACCTGCCCCAAATGGGACAAAAAATTTACCATGACATGTTGATGCCGCTCCATTATAGCATGCCAAGTTTCATGAATTTCAGACGAGCTTTCGATTAACTAGAATTTAAAAACCAGGTATCTCAATGTTTGTGGCCGAGTAACTGTGGCAGGGTGTTCGACATTCATTTCCATTTCTTGCATGGGACCTAAGCATGCGACCAAGGACACATATTTGAATTTTCAACCAATTTATATGCATTAGAGCATGTCATGTAGTTCAAATTTGAATTATGGAAATGAATGCATAGAAAACTCAGTTAATGTATAAAAATTTCCAAGCGAACCCCGAAAATTTACACAACACTCATGTTGTTCTATGTTGACACTAGGAAAAAATTAAAATCGAGAACAGGCAATGGATATCGTTTTGTCCAGAAAGGTGAAACGTTCCCTACCGAAACCATCAAGCTTGTTGTGAGAAGCTCTGGTTTGTGAGAAGCATATTCCCAAACCTGGCCCAAATGGGACAAAAAAATTACCACGGCATGTTTATGCTGCTCCATGATAGCATGCCAAGTTTCATGAATTTCGGACGAGATTTGGATTTACTAGAATTTAAAAACGAGGTACCTCAATGTTTGCGGCTGAGTGACGGTGGCAGGGTGTTTGACATTCATTCCCAAATTCTTGCATGGGACCTAAGCATGCAACCAAGGATACAGATTTGAATTTTCAACCAATTTATATGCATTAGAGCATGTGCCTGTAGTTCAAATTTGAATTAAGCACATGAATGCGTAGAAAACTCAGTTAATGTATAAAATGTCCAAGCGAACCCTGAAAAATCCCAAAAACTGCACAACACTCCTATTGTTCTACGTTGACACTAGGAAAATAATTGAAATCGGGAAGAGACAATGGATATGTTTCGTCTAGAAAGGTGAAACGCTCCCTATCGAAACCATCAGGCTTGTTGTGAGAAGTTCTGGTTTGTGAGAAGCATATCCCCAAACCTGCCCCAAATGGGACAAAAAATTTACCACGGCATGTTGATGCCGCTCCATTATGGCATGCCAAGTTTCATGAATTTCAGACGACTTTTGGAATTAGTAGAATTTAAAAACCAGGTACCTCAATGTTAGCGGCTGACTGACGGTGGCAGGGTGTTTGACATTCATTCTCATTTCTTGCATGGGACCTGAGCATGCAACCAAGGACACATATTTGAATTTTCAACCAATTTATATGCATTAGAGCATGTGCCTGTAGTTAAAATTTGAATTATGCACATGAGTGCATAGAAAACTCAGTTAATGTATAAGAATGTCCAACCGAACCCCGAAATTCCCGAAAATTGACACAACACTCCTGTTGTTCTATGTTGACACTAGGAAAAAATTGTAATTGAGAAGAGGCAATGGATATCGTTTCGTCCAGAAAGTTGAAATGTTCCCTACCAAAACTATCAGGCTTGTTGTGAGAAGCTCTGGTTTGTGAGAAGCATATACTCAAACCTGCCCCAAATGGGACAAAAAATTTACCATGGCATGTTGATGCCGCTCCATGATAGCATGCCAAGTTTCATGAATTTCAGACGAGTTTTGGACTTATTAGAATTTAAAAACCAGGTATCTCAATGTTTGGCGCCGAGTGAGTTGACATTCATTCCCATTTCTTGCATGGGACCTAAGCATGCAACCAAGGACACATATTTGAATTTTCAACCAATATATATGCATTAGAGCATGTGCATGTAGTTCAAATTTGGATTATGCACATAAATGCATTGAAAACTCAACTCATGCATAAAATGTCCAAACGAACACTGAAATATCCAAAAAATTGTCACAACACTCATGTTGTACTATGTTGACACGAGAATTTTTTTGAAAGTAATAAGAGGCAATGGATGTCGTTTCGTCCCCAAAGGTGGGACATTCCCTACCGAAACCATCAGGCTTATTGTGAGATGCTCTGGTTTGTGAAAAGCATATCCCCAAACCTGCCACAAATGGGACAAAAAATTTACCAGGGCATGTTGATGCCGCTCCATGATAGCATGCCAAGTTTCATGAATTTCACACGAGCTTTGGATTTACTAGAATACAAAAAACCAGGTATCTCAATGTTTGCGGCTGAGTGACGGAGGCTGGGTGTTTGACATTCATTCGCATTTCTTGCATGGGACCTTAGCATGCAACCAAGGACACAAATTTGAATTTTCAACCAATTTATATGCATTAGAGCATGTGCATGTAGTCCAAATTTGAATTATGCATACGAATGCATAGAAAACTCAGTTAATGTATAAAAATGTCCAAGCGAACCCCAAAAAATCCCAAAAATTGACACAACACTCCTGTTGTTCTATCTTGACATTAGGAAAAAATTGAAATCGAGAGGAGGCAATGCAGATCGTTTCGTCCAGAAAGGTGAAACGTTTCCTACCTAAACCATGAGGCTTGTTGTGAGAAGCTCTGGTTTGTGAGAAGCATATCCCCAAACCTGCCCCAAATGGGAAAAAAATTTACCACGACATGTTGATGTTGCTCCATTATAGCATGCCAAGGTTCATGAATTTCAGACTAGCTTTGGGTTTACTTGAATTTAAAAACCAGGTATCTTTATGTTTGCGGCTGAGTGACGATGGCAGGGTGTTTGACATTCATTCTCATTTCTTGCATGGGACCTAAGCATGCAACCAAGGACACATATTTGAATTTTCAACCAATTTATATGCATTAGAGCATGTGCGTGTAGTTCAAATTTGAATTATGCAAATGAATGCATAGAAAACTCAGTTAATGTATAAAAATGTCCAAGCGAACCCCGAAAAATCCTAAAAATTGACACAACACTCATGTTGTTCTATCTTGATACTAGGAAAAATTTGAAATCGAGAAGAGGCAATGGATATCATTTCATCCAGAAAGGTGAAACGTTCCCTACCTAAACCATCAGGCTTGTTGTGAGAAGCTCTGGTTTGTGAGAAGCATATCCCCAAACCTGCCCCAAATGGGACAAAAAATTTACCACGGCATGTCGATGCCGCTCCATGATAGCATGCCAAGTTTCATGAATTTCAGATGACTTTTGGATTTACTAGAATTTAAAAAACAGGTATCTCCATGTTTGCGGCTGAGTGACGGTGGCAGGGTGTTTGACATTCATTCTCATTTCTTGCATGGGACCTAAGCTTGCAACCAAGGACACAGATTTGAATTTTCAACCAATTTATATGCATTAGAGCATGTGCCTGTAGTTCAAATTTGAATTATGCACACGAATGCATAGAAAACTCAGTTAATGTATAAAAATGTCCAAGCGAACCCCGAAAAATCCCAAAAATTGACACAACACTCCCGTTGTTCTATGTTGACACTAGGAAAAAAATTAAATCGAGGAGAGGCAACGGGTATCATTTCGTCCAGAAAGGTGAAACGTTACCTACCGAAACCATCACACTTGTTGTTAGAATCTTTTGCTTCTGAGAAGCTTGTTCCCAAACCTGCCCCAAATGGGACAAAAAAATTACCATGGCATGTTGATGCCGCTCCATGATAGCATGCCAAGTTTCATGAATTTCAGACGACTTTTGGATTTACTAGAATTTAAAAACCAGGTATCTCAATGTTTGCGGCTGAGTGACGGTGGTAGGGTGTTTGACATTCATTCCCATTTCTTGCATGGGACCTAAGCATACAACCAAGGACACAGATTTGGATTTTCAACCAATTTATATGAATTAGAGCATGTGCCTATAGATCAAATTATGATTATGCACATGACTGCATAGAAAACTCAGTTAATGTATAAAAATGTCCAACCGAACCCTGAAAAATCCCGAAAATTGACACAACACTCCTGGTGTTCTATGTTGACACTAGGAAAAAAATGAAATTGAGAAGAGGCAATGGATATCGTTTCGTCCAGAAAGTTGAAACATTCCCTACCGAAACTATCAAGCTTGTTGTGAGAAGCTCAGGTTTGTGAGAAGCATATCCCCAAACCTGCCCCAACTGGTAGAAATAATTAACCACGGCATGTTGATGCCGCTCCATGATAACATGCCAAGTTTCATGAACTTCAGACGAGCTTTGGATTTACTAGAATTTAAAAACCAGGTATCTCAATGTTTGCGGCTGAGTGAGAGTAGCAGGGTGTTTGAAATTCATTCCCATTTCTTGCATGGGACCTAAGCATGCAACCAAGGACACAGATTTGAATTTTCAACCAATTTATATGCATTAGAGCATGTGTCTGTAGTTCAAATTTGAATTAAGCACATGAATGCATAGAAAACTCAGTTAATGTATAAAAATGTCCAAGCAAACACCGAAAAATCCCAAAAATTGACACAACACTCCTGTTATTCTACGTGGACACTAGGAAAAAATTGAAATCGAGAAGAGGCAATGGATATCGTTTCGTCCAGAAAGGTGAATCGTTCCATACCGAAACCATCACGCTTATTGTGAGAAGCTCTGGTTTGTGAAAAGCATATCCCCAAACCTGCCCAAAATGGGACAAAAAATTTACCACGGCATGTTGATGCCGCTCCATGATAGCATGCCAAGTTTCATGAATTTCAGACGAGCTTTGGATTTACTAGAATTTAAAAACCAGGTATCTCAATGTATGCGGCCGAGTGACGGTGGCAGGGTGTTCGACATTCATTTCCATTTCTTGCATGGGACCTAAGCATGCAACCAAGGACACATATTTGAATTTTCAACCAATTTATATGCATTAGAGCATGTGCCTGTAGTTCAAATTTGAATTATGCAAATGAATGCATAGAAAACTCAGTTAATGTATAAAAATATCCAAGCGAACCACGAAAAATCCCAAAAATTGACACAACACTCATGTTGTTCTATGTTGACACTAGGAAAAAATTGAAATCGAGAAGAGGCAATGGATATCATTTCATCCAGAAAGGTGAAACGTTCCCTACCTAAACCATTATGCTTGTTGTGAGAAGCATATCCCCAAACCTGCCCCAAATGGGACAAAAAATTTACCACGACATGTTGATGCCGCTCCATTATAGCATGCCAAGTTTCATGAATTTCAGACGAGCTTTGGATTTACTAGAATTTAAAAGCTAGATATCTCAATGTTTGCGGCTGAGTGATGGTGGCAGGGTGTTTGACATTCATTCCCATTTCTTGCATGGGACCTAAGCATGCAACCAAGGACACAGATTTTAATTTTCAACCAATTTATATGCATTAGAGCATGTGCCTGTAGTTCAAATTTGAATTAAGCACATGAATGCGTAGAAAACTTAGTTAATGTAAAAAAATGTCCAAGTGAACCCCGAAAAATCCCAAAAACTGACACAACACTCCTGTTGTTCTATGTTGACACTAGGAAAATAATTGAAATCGAGAAGAGGCAATGGATATCGTTTCGTACAGAAAGGTGAAACGTTCCCTACCGAAACCATCAGGCTTGCTGTGAGAAGCTCTGGTTTGTGAGAAGCATATCCCCAAACCTGCCCCAAATGGGACAAAAAATTTACCCCGGCATGTTGATGCCGCTCCAATATAGCATGGCAATGTTCATGAATTTCAAACGAGGTTTGGATTTTCTAGAATTTAAAAACCATGTATCTCAGTGTTTGCGGCTGAGTGACGGTGGCAACATGTTTGACATTCATTCCCAGTTCTTGCATGGGACCTAAGCATGCAACCAAGGAAACATATTTGAATTTTCAACCAATTTATATGCATTAGAGCATGTGCCTGTAGTTCAAATTTGAATTATGCACATGAATGCATAGAAAACTCAGTTAATGTATAAAAATGTCCAAGTGAACCCCGAAAAATCCCAAAAATTGACAGAACACTCATGTTGTTCTATCTTGACACTAGGAAATAAATTGAAATCGAGAGGCAATGGATATCGTTTCGTCCAGAAAGGCGAAAAGTTCCCTACCTAAACCATCAGGCTTGTTGTGAGAAGCTCTGGTTTGTGAAAAGCATATCCCCAAACGTGCCCCAAATGGGACAATAAATTTACAACGACATGTTGATGCCGCTCCATTATAGCATGCAAAGTTTCATGAATTTCAGACGAGCTTTGGATTTACTAGAATTTAAAAACCAGGTATCTCATGTTGTGCCCGAGTAACTGTGGCAGGGTGTTCGACATTCATTTCCATTTCTTGCATGGGACCTAAGCATGCAACCAAGGACACATATTTGAATTTTCAACCAATTTGTATGCATTAGAGCATGTGCCTGTAGTTCAAATTTGAATTTTGCAAATGAATGCATAGAAAACTAAGTTAATGTATTAAAATGTCCAAGCGAACTCGAAAATTGACACAACACTCATGTTGTTCTATGTTGACACTAGGAAAAAATTGAAATCGAGAAGAGGCAATCGATATCGTTTCGTCCAGAAAGGTGAAACGTTCCCTACCGAAACCATCAGGCTTATTGTGAGAAGCTCTGGTTTGTGAGAAGCATATCCCCAAACCTGACCCAAATGGGACAAAAAATTTACCACGACATGTTGATGCTGCTCCATGATAGCATGCCAAGTTTCATGAATTTCAGACGAGCTTTGGATTTACTAGAATTTAAAAACCAGGTACCTCAATGTTTGCGGCTGAGTGACGGTGGCAGGGTGTTTGACATTCATTCCCATTTCTTGCATGGGACCTAAGCATGCAACCAAGGACACATATTTGAATTTTCAACCAATTGATATGCATTAGAGCATGTGCCTGTAGTTCAAATTTGAATTATGCAAATGAATGCATAGAAAACTCAGTTAATGTATAAAAATGTCCAAGCGAACCACGAAAAATCCAAAAAATTGACACAACACTCATGTTGTTCTATGTTGACACTAGGAAAAAATTGAAATCGAGAAGAGGCAATGGATATCATTTCATCCAGAAAGGTGAAACGTTCCCTACCTAAACCATTATGCTTGTTGTGAGAAGCATATCCCCAAACCTGCCCCAAATGGGACAAAAAATTTTACCACGGCATGTTGATGCCGCTCCATTACAGGATGCCAAGTTTCAGGAATTTCAGACGACTTTTGGATTTAGTAGAATTTAAAAACCAGGTATCTCAATGTTAGCGGCTGAGTGATGGTGGCAGGGTGTTTGACATTCATTCTCATTTCTTGCATGGGACATAAGCATGCAACCAAGGACACATATTTGAATTTTCAACCAATTTATATGCATTAGAGCATGTGCCTGTAGTTCAAATTTGAATTATGCACATGAATGCATAGAAAACTCAGTTAATGTATAAATATGTCCAACCGAACCTCGAAAATCGCGAAAATGGACACAACACTCCTGTTGTTCTATGTTGACACTAGGAAAAAAATTGAAATTGAGAAGAGGCAATGGATATTGTTTCGTCCAGAAAGTTGAAACGTTCCCTACCGAAACCATCAGGCTTGTTGTGAGAAGCTCTGGTTTGTGAGAAGCATATCCTCAAACCTGCCCCCAAATGGGACAAAAAAATTACCATGGAATGTTGATGCCACTCCATGATAGCATGCCAAGTTTCATGAATTTCAGACGAGCTTTGGATTTACTAGAGTTTAAAAACAAGGTATCTCAATGTTTGCGGCCGAGTGACGGTGGCAGGGTGTTCGACATTCATTTCCATGTCTTGCATGGGACCTAAGCATGCAACCAAGGACACATATTTGAATTTTCAACCAATTTATATGTGTTAGAGCATGTGCCTCTAGTTCAAATTTGAATTGTGCAAATGAATGCACAGAAAACTCAGTTAATGTGTAAAAATGTCGAAGCGAACCCCGAAAAATCCCAAAAATTGACACAACACTCATGTTGTTCTATGTTGACACGAGGAAAAAATTGAAATCGAGAAGAGGCAATGGATATCATTTCGTCCAGAAAGGTGAAACATTCCCTACCAAAACCATCAGGCTTGTTGTGAGAAGCATATCCCAAAACCTGCCTCAAATGGGACAAAACATTTACCACGGCATGTTGATGCCGCTCCATGATAGCATGCCAAGTTTCATGAATTTCAAACGAGCTTTGAATTTACTAGAATTTAAAAGCCAGGTATCTCAATGTTTGCGGCTGAGTGACGGTGGCAGGGTGTTTGGCATTCATTCCCATTTCTTGCATGGGACCTAAGCATGCAACCAAGGGCACATATTTGAATTTTCAACCAATTTATATGCATTAGAGCATGTGCCTGTAGTTCAAATTTGAATTAAGCACATGAATGCATAGAAAACTTAGTTAATGTATAAAAATGTCCAAGCGAACCCCCCAAAATCCCGAAAATTGACACAACACTCCTGTTGTTCTATGTTGACACTAGGAAAAAATTGAAATCGAGAAGAGGCAATGGATATCGTTTCGTCCAGAAAGGTGAAACTTTCCCTACCGAAACCATCAGGCTTGTTGTGAGGAGCTCTCGTTCGTGAGAAGCATATCCCCGAACCTGCCCCAAATGGGACAAAAAAATTTACCACGGCATGTTGATGCCGCTCCATGATAGCATGCCAAGATTCATGAATTTCAGACGAGCTTTGGATTTACTAGAATTTAAAAACCAGGTATCTCAATGCTTGCGGCTGAGTGACGGTGGCAGGGTGTTTGACATTCATTCCCATTTCTTGCATGGGACCTAAGCATGCAACCAAGGACACAGATTTGAATTTTCAACCAATTTATATGCATTACAGCATGTGCATGTTGTTCAAATTTGAATTAAGCAGATGAATGCATAGAAAACTCAATTAATGTATAAAAACGTCCAAGCGAATCCCAAAAAATCATAAAAATTGGCACAACACTCCTGTTGTTCTATGTTGACACTAGGAAAAAATTTGAAATCGAGACGAGGCAATGGATATCGTTTCCTCCAGAAAGGTGAAACGTTCCCTACCGAAACCATCAGGCTTGTTTTGAGAAGCTCTGGTTTGTGAGAAGCATATCCCCAAACCTGCCCCAAATGGGACAAAAAATTTACCACGGCATGTTGATGCCGCTCCATGATAGCATGCCAAGTTTCATGTATTTCAGACGAGCTTTGGATTTACTAGAATTTAAAAACCTGGTATCTCAATGTTTGCGGCCGAGTGACGGTGGCAGGGTGTTTGACATTCGTTCCCATTTCTTGAATGGGACCTAAGCATGCAACCAAAGACAAAGATTTGAATTTTCAAGTAATTTATATGCATTAGAGCATGTGCCTGTAGTTCAAATTTGAATTATGCACATGAATGCTTAGAAAACTCAGTTAATGTATAAAAATGACCAAGCAAACCCCGAAAAATCCCTAAAATTGACACAACACTCCTGTTGTTCTATGTTGACACTAGGAAAAAATTGAAATTGAGAAGAGGCAAGAGATATCATTTCATCCAGAAAGGTAAAACGTTCCCTACCGAAACCATCACACTTGTTGTGAGAAGTTCTGGTTTGTGAGAAGCTTATACCCAAACCTGCCCCAAATGGGACAAAAAATTTACCACGGCATGTTGATGCGGCTCCATGATAGCATGCCAAGTTTCATGAATTTCGGATGACTTTTGGATTTACTAGAATTACAAAAGCAAGTACGGCGACGTTTGCTGGAGAGCCACAGTGTTGTGGTGTTCGAAATTCATCCCCATTTCTTGCATGGGACATAAGCATAATCCCATGGACACATATATGATTTTACAACCCATGTTGGTGCACCAGAGCATGTGCATGTAGTTTAATTTTGAATTGTGCACCTGAAATGGCTAGAAAACCAATTTAATGTATATAATGTCCAAACGAACCCTGAATAATTCCAATCCTTTTACGACACACATATAGTTGGATGTTCACTGCAGATAAAAGTTCTAGCAATTCAAACACCGTCCATTGCCGCTGTGACCCCATTATGTAATTCAAATCAAGATGAAAAATCAAGTAGATCACACACAGATTATTATCACCAACCGTGTGAGATGCAGTACAAAATATCCTGGAGCACCGTTAGTGTATAGTACACCTATGGCTTATGCGAGAAGGTGCATCGGCTATAGTCCACAGCCGGCGTGTCAAGCACACTACCTCGCTCCCCAAATATCTTTTCACTTTTCAATCGTCACCGGTGAAAGATGGGGACGTGGACCCGCGTCGTGAGGGCAACTTCGGCGGCCCACTCCGGCGAGAGCACGGCCGCAGCCGCCATGCGCGTGCTAACAAGGTGCATGAGCGCAGCCGTAATCTGCGACCGAGCGGCCAAGGCAGCCCAAACGGCCGCTGTTGCTTCTCAGGTGGCGGCAGCAACATCTGCCTCGGGGATAACAACTGACGAGAGTGGCATAGCACCTGTCCGTTCCGCAGCGGCGGCCTTAGCCCTGATGGAGGCCGCCCACTACCATGTCGAGGCGGCCCACGCCCAGCTCGTGGCGGTCACCGCACAAATCGAATGAAGCTTCTCCGACAACGGTCGACAACCCACGACCGAAGAGTTCGCAATTGCCGAGAGCGTTCGAGCAGCCGTCCGTTCCTCCGCCACATACCTTACGACGACGGAGCCCGTCCAAGCCCAAATCGCGGCCTCCCACGACCAACTCGTGGCGGCCTTTTCCAAAGAGATGGCGGACACGGATGGCGAGATGCTTGCCGAGTATGGTGTGATGGATGCCATGGAGCCCCTTCCCCAGGAGACTGTCGGGCGCGAGCTGGACATGGAGGCAGCGGCGGAGATCGATGAGCACTAGCCGTAGTAGTACTCTTTGTTTTGTTTAATTAAGAGTGCCGGTATTTAATTTGTTAGAGTAATGTTTAGGTCAACTAGCTCCGTTTAATTGCTGAACTTGCTCGATTAAGAAGTGCGGGTGTGTTGTAGTCTCCTTTGTGAAGGAAATATGCCCTAGAGGCAATAATAAAGTTATTATTTATTTCCTTATATCATGATAAATGTTTATTATTCATGCTAGAATTGTATTAACCGGAAACATAATAATTGTGTGAATACACAGACAAACAGAGTGTCACTAGTATGCCTCTACTTGACTAGCTCGTTGATCAAAGATGGTTATGTTTCCTAGCCATTGACATGAGTTGTCATTTGATTAATGGGATCACATCATTAGGAGAATTATGTGATTGACTTGACCCATTCCATTAGCTTAGCACAC
Organism: Triticum aestivum; assembly: GCF_018294505.1. Taxonomy (NCBI): domain Eukaryota; kingdom Viridiplantae; phylum Streptophyta; class Magnoliopsida; order Poales; family Poaceae; genus Triticum; species Triticum aestivum. Next base: position 299,379,076 of record NC_057799.1, read on the forward strand.
GATCGTTTAGTATTCTGCTATTGCTTTCTTCATGACTTATACATGTTCCTATGACTATGAGATTATGCAACTCCCGTTTACCGGAGGAACACTTTGTGTGCTACCAAACGTCACAACGTAACTGGGTGATTATAAAGGTGCTCTATAGGTGTCTCCGAAGGTACTTGTTGGGTTGGCATATTTCGAGATTAGGATTTGTCACTCCGATTGTCGGAGAGGTATCTCCGGGCCCACTCGGAAATGCACATCACTATAAGCCTTGCAAGCATTGTAACTAATGAGTTAGTTGCAGGATGATGTATTACGGAACGAGTAAAGAGACTTGCCGGTAACGAGATTGAACTAGGTATTGAGATACCGACGATCGAATCTCGGGCAAGTAACATACCGATGACAAAGGGAACAACGTATGTTGTTATGCGGTTTGACCGATAAAGATCTTCAGTGAATATGTGGGAGCCAATATGAGCATCCAGGTTCCGCTATTGGTTATTGACCGGAGACGTGTCTCGGTCATGTCTACATAGTTCTCGAACCCGTAGGGTCCGCGCGCTTAAAGTTTGATGACGGTTATATTATGAGTTTATGTGTTTTGATGTACCGAAGGTTGTTCGGAGTCCCGGATGTGATCACGGAAATGACGAGGAGTCTCGAAATGGTCGAGACATGAAGATTGATATATTGGACGACTATATTCGGACACCGGAATGGTTCCGGGGGTTATCGGATATTTATCAGAGTACCGGCGGTTACCGGAACCCCCCCCGGGGAAGCTATTGGGCCTTATGGGCCTTAGTGGAAAGGAGAGAGGGAGGCCAAGAGGTGGCGCGCGGCCCCCCTTGCCCCAATCCGAATTGGTAAAGGGAAAGGGGCGGCGGCCCCCCTTCACCTTCCTTCTCTCCACTTCCTCCTTCCCCCTTCTCCTAGTTGGAATAGGAAAGGGGGGGGGCCAAACCTACTTGGAGTAGGATTGCCCCTCCTTGGGCGCGCCTCTCCCCTTGCCCGGCCCTCTCCTCCTCCCCCCTTTATATACGGAGGAGGGGGCACTCCATAGACACAACAATTGATCTCTTGATCTCTTAGCCGTGTGCGGTGCCCCCTCCACCATAATCCACCTCGATAATATCGTAGCGGTGCTTAGGCGAAGCCCTGCGTTGGTAGAACATCATCATCATCACCACGCCGTCGTGCTGACGGAACTCTCCCTCAAAGCTCGGCTAGATCGGAGTTCGAGGGACATCATCGAGCTGAACGTGTGCTGAACTCGGAGGTGCCGTGCGTTCGGTACTTGATCGGTCGGATCGTGAAGACGTACGACTACATCAACCGTGTTGTGCTAACACTTCCGCTTTCGGTCTACGAGGGTACGTGGACATCACTCTCCCCTCTCGTTGCTATGCATCACCATGATCCTGTGTGTGCGTAGGAAATTTTTTGAAATTACCACATTCCCCAACACTTTGTGTACCCAAATTATGCAATGACGTGGATGACCATTGTAACCAGGGAAATTCGAACCAAAATTTTTGACGTTCAAACTCAACACACACGGGTTAAGCTATCTGAATCGTTTGTGATGTTCACATATCGTACACAGTTTTGAATAAGGGACCATGTCTGATGACACTTTGCGCGCCAGTTTTTTCGCTGAAGCGATTCCAAATTATCGGCTTCCGCGGAAATATCTACCTCCCCGCCCCCTCCCCCTTACCAAAAGCAACATTTCCCTGTTTCCGCCTTCCTTTAGAAGTTCAAACCTTCACACCTTGCTTGCAGCGCCGCCTCCTCACCGGCGACCCTCCTTCACGCTGCTCGGCCTCGTCTATCCAGGCAGGCAGGTAATCCACACCCGAACCCCATCCTCCTCCTCCTTCCACATCCCATATGCCCAGACCGCCGGCGCAACACCTTCCACCCAAATCACCGACCCCTCCACCAAATAAGGGTCGCCCTAAGCCATGGTGCACGCAGTATAGCTAGGAGCTCAAGGAGCATTTGGCAACAGAGAAGCAAATCGCGGTCGCACGCGCGGATGAGGTCGTGATGGCTACTGATACGTCTCCAACGTATCTATAATTTTTGATCGTTCCATGCTATTATATTATCTGTTTTGGATGTTTAATGGGCTTTAATATGCTCTTTTATATTATTTTTGGGACTAACCTATTAACCAGAGGCCCAGTGCCAGTTGCTGTTTTTTGCCTATTTCAGTGTTTCGCATAAAAGGAATATCAAACGGAATCCAAACGGAACGAAACCTTCACGAGGATCTTTCTTCGAACGAACGCAATCCAGGAGACTTGGAGTGGAAGTCAGAGACGCAACGAGGCGACCACGAGGTAGGAGGGCGCGCCCCACCCTCGTGGGCCCCTCGTAGCTCCACCGACCTACTTATTTCGCCTATATATACTCTTATACCCTGAAAACATCCAGGGGAGCCACGAAACCAATTTTCCACCGCCGCAACCTTCTGTACCCGTGAGATCACATCTTGGGGCCTTTTCCGGCGATCTGCCGGAGGGGGATTCGATCATGGAGGGCTTCTACATCAACACCATAGGCTCTCCGATGATGTGTGAGTAGTTTACCATAGACCTTCGGGTCCATAGTTATTAGCTAGATGGCTTCTTCTCTCTCTTTGGTTCTCAATACAAAGTCCTCCTCGATGTTCTTGGAGATATATTCGATGTAATACTTTTTGCGGTGTGTTTGCCGAGATCCGATGAATTGTGGGTTTATGATCAAGATTGTCTATGAACAATATTTGGTTCTTCTCTGAATTCTTATATGCATGATTTGATATCTTTGCAAGTCTCTTCGAATTATCGGTTTAGTTTGGCCTACTAGATTGATCTTTCTTGCAATGGGAGAAATGCTTAGCTTTGGGTTCAATCTTGCGGTGTCCTTTTCCAGTGACAGCAGGGGCAGCAAGGCACGTATTGTATTGTTGCCATCGAGGATAAAAAGATGGGGTTCATATCATATTGCTTGAGTTTATCCCTCTACATCATGTCATCTTGCTTAATGTGTTACTCTGTTCTTATGAACTTAATACTCTCGATGCATGCTGGATAGCGGTCGATGTGTGGAGTAATAGTAGTAGATGCAGAATCGTTCCGGTCTACTTGACACGGACGTGATGCCTATGTTCATGATCATGCCTAGATATTCTCATAACTATGCGCTTTTCTATCAATTGCTCGGCAGTAATTTGTTCACCCACCGTAATATATGCTATCATGAGAGAAGCCACTAGTGAAACCTATGGCCCCGGGTCTATTTTACATCATATTAGTTTATCGTCAACTTGCCAATTTCTGTCGCCGTTTATTTTGCAATCTTTACTTTCCAATCTATACAACAAAAATACCAAAAATATTTATCTTATTATCTTTATCAGATCTCACTTTTGCAAGTGGCCGTGAAGGGATTGACAACCCCTTTATCGCATTGGTTGCAAGGTTCTTGATTGTTTGTGCAGGTACTAGGCAATTTGCGTGTAGTCTCCTACTGGATTGATACCTTGGTTCTCAAAAACTGAGGGAAATACTTATGCTACTTTGCTGCATCACCCTTTCCTCTTCAAGGGAAAACCAACGCATGCTCAAGAGGTAGCAGCTGCCATTTGTGCCGACCCCCAGATCTTGGAAGAGCACCTTGCCATTTGCTAGCTACGCCGGTTAAGCATGCTCGGTTTACCCGTTGCTTGTGCTGCTCCTGCCTTTCCTTAAAAAATTCTAGTGAATTTTGCTATCTAATTTTACCATGCAATATGTTGGTCTAGTGTATATGTTCTATATGTCGTGTAGTGTGGTGCTCACTTATTAACTATTTGATTAATTAGTTGTCGTGTTCAGTTAACTGTTTGGTTCAATTCTGCAAATGTGATGTTCAATTCTTCAGGCTGCAATTTTGTATTGTTTTCCATGTGAGAAGTTGTCAAGCATGCTTGGTTTGGTTATATATTGTGCAATGTGGTGCTCAGTTAACGTTTGGTTCATTTGTGTTGTGGTGTTTAGTTAACTGTTTGGTTCAATTCTGCAATGTGATGTTCAATAGTTGTGGGTGCATTCTGTTATTGTATACCATGTGAGAAGTAAATCGAATTTGGATGTACTAAATACATGAGAAACAAATACAATTGCTATATTTCCAAGTTGTTAAGCCTGCTTGGTTTGGTTAACTGTCTGATCTTCTATTAGGAGTATGTTATATTGTGCAATGTGGTGCTCAGTTAATGTTTGGTTCATTTGTTGTGGTGTTTAGTTAATTGTTTGGTTCAATTCTGCAATGCGGTGTTCAATTGTTGTGGGTGCATTTTGTTATTGTATACCATGTGAGGAATAAATTGAATATGGTTGTAGTAAATACATGAGAAATAAATACAATTGCTATATTTTCAAGTTGTTAAGCATGCTTGGTTTGGTTAACTGTCTGATCTTCTATCAGGAGTATGTTATATTATGCAATGTGGTGCTCAGTTAATGTTTGGTTCATTTGTTTTGGTGTTTAGTTAACTGCTTGGTTCAATTCTGCAACGCGATGTCTAATTGTCATGGGTAGAATTTTGTATTGTTGTGCATGTGAGGAATAAATCGAATTTGGCTGCACTTAATACATGAGAAACATATACAAGTGCTATATTTCCTAGTTCTTAATCATGCTTGGTTTGGATAAATGGGTTTTCCATGTGGCTTGAATTAATCTGATGAATCTGCAATGTGCTTATTTTTCATCAACATATATTACTGATAGCATGCGAACCCTTACTTAACCTGATGACTAACTACCTTATATGTGTTGCAGGGAAACAATGGGAAGCGCCGAGGTTTACAATCGAGGTTAGCACGTGCATGGTCCGTTGTCTAATAGCACATTATTGTGCAATTGCAGGAACCATTCTAATATTTAGGTTTTTAACAATTTGGTCTTGCACATGTAGGTCCTGCTGTCAGAGGTTTTGACCCACTGTTCGACCCTTTTTGCATATGGGGAAATGAGTTGTCCATGAATATCAATCAAGTCAAGAAACTCAGAAAGATTGTTAGGATAAAGAAATTTGTGACAAAAAACAACAAGATCTTTGTGTGCACAATGAAGAAGACATCAGTTCACTACAAGATGGTACTAACTATTATACCTTGCCTTTTTTCATTCCTTTGCCCCATTTCCAATATAGAGAAGATATTTATGCACATCCTTGTTTTCGGGACTTTCCAAAGCAGTTCACTGATGATTACCTCTCAAACCTCCTCTATGGTCAGGAGGCGCCTTCCGCTTCAGCAGTTTTCCAAATGAGATGCATCTGTCTATGTACCGTCTATGATGCTAATTTCTAAAGGTTCTACATGTTGCATGTGAAACTTGGTGCTGGTGTAGTTGTGTAATGGGGTAGCCGAGTGCTGCTATATCATGTTGTACTCTGATGTATTTCAATTATGAAATCCTGCTTCCTTAATAGGGAAATGAAATATATTATGTGCTTAATATGAATGTCAATTAGATTAATAACTGGATTATTAATAATAGGGTTTTGCTATTGCAAATGGTTATTGAGAAAAGACCATGGGCGATGACCTCAGGCAACGCACACAGTTTCTAGGAATAAACCGTGTTGGATCAATGAACAATCACACACGACCTTCTCTTGAAAACTGTTTGTGTTAGGCCACCTTGCGCAAATGTTTACCACATGAAAATTGTGTGTGATGGAAAACCTTTGCCACACAGTTTCTTCTACGCACCGTGTGTGATGCATTCAATAACGCAGACGATAAAATTGTTAATGTCGTGTGCAATGGCAACGCTATCACAAACGATTTAACGGGGAAAATTATGTGTGATGTACCTGTGAAGGGAAACGTTTTCCTTGAAGCGACTGTGTGGGATGTACATACGAACGGAAACGTTTAGCGGGGACTGACTGTGTGGGATGTACTTGCGACCGGAAACAATTTCGCATGTATAATTGTATTTTTTTATCTCTACTGGACGTATACCGTATTTGAGCGCTCGTCGGTCGCACACGACCTCATTTTGCAGAGCGTGTGTGCCAAGACGGCATATCCCCGATGGTTTTGGGGTTGTGTGGGAAGGACCCCCCTATCGCCCACACTCACTTGGCGACGGTTCCAAATGCCATCGCGGAAAGGGGTTAAACCCGTTTATATAGCACCTCGCTGTACCAGTGACTCCCCGGTGAAGAATATGGCGTCGATGTTGACTCAGAGGAAGAAGAACAAGAAATGCAACAAGAAGCGCAAGGAGAAAGCAGTGCTGGTTGTTGAAGGGTCGAGCACTCCTAGTACCGGCAAGAAGGCCAAGACCGTGGCTCCCGGCAAGGAAGTTGCTACGTGCACTGACTGTCGGGAAGCTGTGACTGTTGAGAAGGCAGGGAAGGCTGACGGGCCGTACTGCAAGATCCATTGGACTAAGGGCCATGATCTTCAAGAGTATCATTAGGTTGAGCAACTCGTCAAGAAGCAGAAGGCTGAGTATGAGAAGCATGACAAATAGAGAGACCAGGATGGTGTTGGTGGGAAGGGACGAGGCGGCAGAGGAGGTCGCCCCGGCAAGGCCCCTCGGTATCAAGGGAAACCTGCCAGAGGCCATGAGAAGAAGGAATGTGATGACTAGAGTGATGAAGGAGATCAAGAGGAAACCAGCGAGCAGGAGTTCCAGAAAGCCACTGACACCGCCTATGCATTGATGGAGGTGCATCCTTGCACTCCTCTCACCGCCAGCCTAAACAGTGAGCGTGTGAGGTCAATGCCGTGGAGCCAGTGGCAGATTCTCGGAAGCCACTCAAGTGGTCCCGCACGCCCATCATCTTTGATGAAGAGGATCACCCTGACTGCACCACCACCGTAGGGTGTTCGCCGTTGTTGGTTTCACCAACTATCCACAACCTCAAGGTCACAAAAGATGTTGGTTGACGGTGCGGCCGGATTGAATCTGATTGCTCCCAAGGTCATTAGCAAACTCCAGATAGCAAATGAAGAGCTCAAGGTTACTGGTACTTTCCAAGGGATCAACCCGACATGAGTCATCCTAAGGGGAAGATCACACTGCCGATTACATTCGGGGGGGGGGGAATTAAACTACCAGACTGAGAAGATCGTGTTTGATGTGGTTGACCTCCCCCTGCCATACAATGGAATCCTTGGTCGCCCAGCCCTAGCAAAATTCATGGCAGCATCCCACTACGCCTACAACATGCTGAAGATGCCAGGGCCAATGGGTGTTATTTCCATTTCATCAGACAAGAAGGACGCAATCATATGCATGAAGATGTACCGAAAGCAACCACTGCAGAGGCCGTGGAAGCTCCCGCCAAGGAAAGCAAGAAAGGGAAGAAAGCTAGCAAGGATGCCAGCAAAGAATCTGGGAAGCGCGCCTCTTCAGAGTGTGTTGCGCCTGTTGATGACTTGCCAGAAAGTTCCAATAGCATGAGATCAAAGGTTGTTGCACACGCTGTGAAGAAGGTCCCAACGGGGCTGGTTGGCGCTTATGGTACATTTACTATCAGTGCCACCCTCAATGACAAATAGGAAAGCGCGCTTGTTGCCTTCCTGCGGGCGAATGTCGATGTGTTTGCTTGGCAACCATCTGACATCCCCGGTGTTCCCTGGGAGGTAATCGAGCACCACCTTGCTGTCTGCCCGCATGCCCGGCCCGTCAAACAGAAGGTCCAAAAGCAAGCTTTGGAGCTGCAGCAGTTTATTGCCGAAGAGATCAAGAAACTTGAGGCAGCTGGTTTGGTAAGAGGAGTATTGCATCCAACGTGGTTGGCAAATCCAGTGGTAGCGCGCAAGGCGAATGGGAAATGGAGGCTTTACATAGATTTCACAGATCTAAGTAAAGCATGCTCGAAGGACCCATTCCCCTTGCCGCGCACCGACCAGATTGTGGATTCCACCTCTGGGTGTGACCTGCTTTCCTTCCTGGATGCCTACTCCGGGTACCACCATATTTTCATGTCCAAAGAAGATGAAGAGAAGACTGCATTCATAACCCCATGCGGCATGTACTGTTTTGTACGGATGCCCTTTGGGTTAAAGAGCGTTGGATACACTTTTGCAAGAGCAATACAGATTGGCTTTGAGTCCCAACTGCACAGGATTACCAAAGCCCATTGATGGAGGCATACGTAGAGGAAGTGAGAAAGTTGGAGGAGCGTTTTGATGGATTACAAACAGAGCACGTGCCACGTGCTGAAAATAGCATTGCTGGTCATCTGTCAAAGTGCGCTGTGCAAAAACTCCCTGTGGAACCAGGGACTTTTGTTCTCCATCTGACTCAACCCTCCGTATCCCCGGCAACAATGGCCAGAAAGAGGAGGAAACTGGACTCCGGCAAGCCTCTCTGGGCAGAGCTTCCTGAAGCCCCCGACAGAGGGCTTGGCGGGAGCAACTCCCCTTCGATCGGTGAGCTGCACCCTCCTGCCAAACTACTAGTCTTTGCGGTTGAGGCACGCGCTCCCGTAAACGGGGAGGTGCCGCTAGTCCTTGTTATCGAGCCTCGGGCTCCAACTTGGGCGCGGCACATAGTCCATTTCCTCCAAATAGGAGAACTTCCCGAAGAGCAAGAAGAAGCTGAAAGAGTAGCCCGGAGGGCCAGTATGTATCAGTTCATTGACGACACGCTATACAGAAGAAGGCCCAACGGTGTGAAATTGAACTGCATTTGCCGGGAAGAAGGAAAGGAACTGCTGGCAAAGATACACAAGGGTATGTGTGGCTCCCATATTGGATCAAGGGCCTTGGTTGGGAAAGCTTTCCGGCAAGGTTTCTACTGGCCCACGACCCTCTAAGATGCAATTGAGCTAGTCATCAAGTGTGAAGCATGCGAGTTCCACTCTAAGAATATCCATCAGCCTGCTCAAGCTCTCCAAATGATCCCTTTGTCATGGCCATTTTTGGTCTGGGGGATCGACATTTTTGGTCCCTTCCTCCGTGCTATCGGGGGCTTAGAATTCTTGTACGTTGCAATCGGCAAATTTACAAAGTGGTCGGAAGTTGAGCCTGTGAGGAAGGTGACTGCACAATCAACTATCAAGTTCTTGAAAGGATTGGTGTGTCGTTTTGGAGTACCCGCCAGAGTCATCACTGACAATAGTACCCAATTCACAAGTCGCGCCTTCATGCAATACGTTCATGCCCTCGGAAGCAAGGTCTCATTTGCCTCTGTTGCCCATCCCAGAAGAAACGGACAAGCTGAGAGGGAAAACGCTGAAGTGCTGCGAGGACTCAAGACAAGAACATTTGATAGGCTGCAGAAGTGTGGCAGGCGATGGATCGACGAGCTGCCGGTGGTTCTTTGGTCCCTCCGTACGACACCAAATCGAGTTACCGGCCAGACTCCCTTCTCCCTAGTCTATGGGGCAGAGGCAGTGATCCCCACGAAACTCATATACGGATCACCTCAAGTACTTTCCTATGATGAAGTAGCGCAAGAAAAGCACCGGCGTGACGACGTTGTGATACTTGAGGAGAACCGTCTCCGGGCTGCTACGCATGCTGCACGCTACCAGCAAGCCCTACATCGCTATCACAGCCGCAGGGTTCATGCCCGGAGCTTTGAGGAAGGCGACCTTGTCCTTAGGCGTGTTTAATCCTCCAAGGGTGCAAACAAGTTGATGCCAAAGTGGGAAGGCCCTTACCGGGTAGTACGAGTCACCAGATCCGGCACAGTCTGTCTAGAGACCGGAGATGGCATTCAGTTGCAAAACTCATGGAACATTGAGCATCTCCGTAAGTTCTACCCGTATGGAAACTGTCGGGCCCTGCCCGGTAGCCACCCTTTTGTACAAGCCTTGTCTATGTTGCATGTAACCCTTTGTACAAAGCCAGGTGTAGACCTTGAGCAACAGATAAATAAACGAAGCACTTGGGGGCCCCATAGAAGCTTGCGTGCATGCCTAAGCATATCATGAGCATAGCATGATCATGTAGATAAGATCATATGTAGCTCTGTTTTCATCTGCATTAAGCTGCAGGGTTCTTGCCTCGGACTTGGTCTCGAAGAGAAGAAATGGAGACGAGCCTACATAGCGGTCCCCGGTGATCCAAACAGATAATTTCCTTCTTATCCATACATGTTCTGTAAAGTGAAAACTTGTGCATATGAAAACCTTGTCATCTTCGAAACATAGGTGCTCCCATCCTTTGACTCGAACGTTGCTTCGGTCAAGGTGGTCGCATTGGCCTTTGACGGAGAATGTTCGGCGAGGGGCTGGTCCTTTTTTTGTAGTTTTGTGCCCGGTAGGCCTAGCCCCGCGGCAGCAAACTAAGGGCACCGGGAGGATAGCTTGTCGGAGAAAACTTGTTTACTTAAACGTATAAAGGCATCTCACCTCCGCATGGAAATGATACATGCACAAGTACCCGGCAAGGCTTGTCTTTTTCATTAATATGCTGATAAGCAAGTACAGACCTTATAGAACACAAACATGGATAAAGAAGATTACATAATTTAGACTAAAGTTTGGCAAATGCCTACACATTTTAGACGAAAAAAGATAAGTGCCCTGTAATCCCTTTCTTGTCCCTCTCCTCCTAGGCACTGCGGTGGGAGGTGAAGAGGGCAAAAGGAGCGCCTAGGCAGAAGCCCAGCCTAACCTTGTCAGGCCCCATGGTGAGGAGCCTGACAAGATCGGAGGGCGCGAGCAAAGGTGATGGTGAAGAGAGCGGCGAAGACGACCCCCTGGTCACCGCCACCAGGGCCAGCAGGACGCGGCAGGGCGAACAAAACCGGAAACTGACTCAAGCACAGGTTAATGAAGAAGCAAAGAAGATCTCAAAGGGTGAGCTACCAAAACTTCCTCGCCTCAGTACTAGACAGGGCCTACTCTAACGACGCTCGACAATGCGTTCAGGATAGGTCCGGGGGCTCCTGTCGGTGCAACAATCCCAGGCGTGTGTTGCCCGGACTATACACAGGCTCAAGAGCAAGGTTGCAGCATCCAAGGCAAGGCCAAGCCGAAGAGATAGCTCTTTGAGAAAACAAAGGGTGGATCAAGAAGACCAAGATGAGACCATCACTAAGGAAAAACCTCCCTTCTCGGGCCTGCCGCGGTCGAGGTCACCCAAAAGACAAATCTCAAGACAGCCCCGGCAAGCTTGCCAGGGATGCCGAGGGCGGATTACCCTGACAAGGCTCCACCGCTCCACCTAACAGCAACGCAAGTTACCTATCGGTGCAGTGTCGAGACCCCAAGTGATTAAGTGGCTGTTATTTGGCACGTGGCAGCCATTTCTGAAGGAAATCACCTCCAAATGACACCCGTCCAGGGACGTGTCACGCAGCAAGTGAGAAGGTGGCTGAATGGCACAACAAGGCTTGTCGGGCTTCACCAATGATGTGACACTAAACGGTGCATTTAATGCACCTTGTCCTGTCTGCAGAATTAGGTATGATAGCACTGTTTGCTATCTAAACAGTATGTAATGACTGATTTGCCATTGTGGTGACCCCTTGACCTATAAAAGGAGGGTCGTGGCAACCTTAGAAAGGTTTCAGACCCTTGTACACTCATACGCGCGTAGCTACTCTCGTCCCGAGGCAACCTTGCCAGGCTAGAGCGTTGCGTCTCCACCACGGTCCTTTCACCAATCCTCCAAAGCAGGAGTAGGGTTTTATGCCTCATGGCGGCCTGAACCTGGGTAAAAACTTCTCATGTGATCACTGTCGTTCCGCTCTCCGCTCTTTGTGCAATGTGCTCTTCCCCCTGCCGAACCACAAGGGGCCGATGGTTCCATAGGTGGCTGTGTTATTCCACGACAACTTGTCCCAAATCAGACAAAATTTTATCACAGCATGTTGGTGCCATTTCATGATATTATGCCAAGTTTCGTGATTTCAGGCGATTTTTGGATTTACAGGAATTTAAAAACTAAGCATCTCAATGTTTTCGGCCGAGGTGTTTGAAATTCATTTCCATTTCTTGCATGGGACCTAAAAATTTACCCAAGGACACATATATGATTTTTCACCTCATTTTGGTGCACTGGAGGTCTGGAGCATGTGCTTGTAGTTCAAATTTGAATTATGTGCACCACAAACAGTTCACTAGCAAGAATTGTGTGTGATGCGATATAAAATATCTTGGCGCACCCTCTTGTATCGCTTACGCCGGAAGCTTCGTCATTTACATTCCACCACCCGCGCTTCAACCACACTTGCACGTCAGTTTCTTGCAGCACCGATCGAAAAATTTCTGCAACCGCAGAAATATCTAGCTCCCCGCCCCCTCCCCTAACGAAAAGCCACATTTCCATTGTACCTCCTTCCTTTCCAAGTTCAAACCTTCATTGCTTACTTGCAGCACCGCCTCCTTGCTGGCGACCGTTCGTCTTGCTGCGCGGCCATGTCGATATAGGCAGGTAATCCACACCCCACCCCCATCCTCCTCCTCCTTCTCCATCCCACATGCCCCGACTGACAGTGTGACACCTTCCGCCCAAATCACCGCCCCGTCCTCCAAATAAGCGCCGCCCATAGCAATTTTGCATGCAGTATACTGACGATCTAAGAGCATCTGGCAGCAGAGAAGCAAATTGCGGCCGCACACACAGATGTGGTTACGATGGCTGCCATGTGTGCCGACTGCAAGATCTTGGAGGACCACCTCGCCTTCGAGGCCACCGTCGATGCCGCCACGCGGTTCGCTACTTTAAAATACAGTTTGTGATGTTTGCTCGAGGCGAACGCCTGTGCCTTCTAGTGAATTGTCCTCTGTAATGTGAATATGCAATCTGATCATCTGAAATGTAATGTTCAGTTAACATTTTGGTTCAACAATTGCTACATTTCCTAGTAGTTATCAAGCATTCTTGGTTTGGTTAACTATCTTTGTTGGAAATATGTCCTAGAGGCAATAATAAAGTGATTATTATTATATTTCCTTAATCATGATAAAGGTTTATTATTCATGCTAGAATTGTATTGACGAGAAACTTAAATACATGTGTGGATACATAAACAAATACTGTGTCCCTAGTGATTATCTACTAGACTAGCTTGTTGATCAAAAGATGGTTACGGTTTCCTAACCATAGACATGTGTTGTCACTTGATAACGGGATCACGTCATTAGGAGAATGATGTGATGGACAAGACCCATCCGTTAGCTTAGCATATGATCCTTCAGTTTATTGCTCCCGCTTTCTTAATGTCAAATACTTATTCCTTCGACCGTGAGATCATGCAACTCCCAAATACCAGAGGAATACCTTGTGTGCTATCAAATGTCACAACGTAACTGGGTGATCATAAAGATGCTCTATGGGTATCTCCGAAGGTGTCTGTTGACTTGGCATGGATCGAGATTGGGATTTGTCAGTCCGTGTATCAGAGAGGTATCTGTGGGCCTTCTCAGTAATACATCATCACAAGAAGCTTGCAAGCAAAGTGACTAAGGAGTTAGTTACGAGATGATGTATTACGGAACGAGTAAAGAGACTTCCCGGTAATTAACGAGATTGAACTAGGTATGGAGATGCTGACGATCGAATCACGGGCAAGTAACATACCGACGGACAAAGGGAACTACGTATGTTGTCATAAAGGTTCGACCGATAAAGATCTTCGCAGAATATGTAGGAACCAATATGGGCATCCAGGTCCCGCTGTTGGTTATTGACCGGAGAGGCGTCTCGGTCATGTCTACATCATTCTCGAACACTTAGGGTCCGCACGCTTAACGTTCGTTGACTATATGAGTTATGTGAAATAGTGACCGAATGCTGTTCAAAGTTCCGGATGAGATCACGGACATGAGGGGAGCTCCAGAATGGTCTGGAGGTAAAGAATTGTATATATGACGATGCTATTTGGTCTCCGAAAAGGTTTTGGAATGCACCGGGTATTTATCGGATCACCGGAAGGGGTTCCGGGAAGGCCACGGGGAGTTATTGGGCTTATTGGGCCAATGAGGGAAGCACACCAGCCCACAAGGGGCTGGTGCGCCCCACCTCTAGGCCGCCGGCCCTAGGGAAGGAAAGGGAGGAGGGCTAGCCCCTCCTGCATTCCCCTCCACATGAGATAAACGAAAGGGGGGCTCCCCTCCTGCCTTCTCCCCAGGCGCCAAAGAAGGAAGGGTGGAAGCCAAGGCAGGCCCTAGGGCTATCTATCGACCCTCTTGGGAGTGCCCTAGGCTGCCTCCCCTCCTTCCCCACCTATATATATGAGAGGAGGGAGAGGGGCAACACAGACCATGATCCCCAAGCCGTGTGTGGCGCCCTGTCTCCCTCTAGTTCTAGTTCCTCTACCGTCCACGTCTGTTGTGCTTGTTGAAGACCTGCGGATAGTTTCACCACCTTCATCACCGCGTCGTCGTGCTACCGGAACTCATCTACTACTTTGCCTCTCTTCTTGTATCGAGAAGGCAAGGACGTCATCGAGCTGAACGTGTGCTGAACGCGGAGGTGCCCTACGTTCAGTACTTGATTGGGACGGATCGTGATGGTGTACGACTACACTAACCGCGTTAATAAACACTTCCGCTTAGCGATCTACAAGGGTATGTAGATGCTCCCCTCCTCTCGTAGCTACGCATCTTCATGGATAGATCTTGCGTGTGCGCAGAAATTTTTTGTTTTCCATGCAACATTCCCCAACAGTCTTACCATCTAGTATATGTTCTATTCTGCAATGTGGTGCTCAGTTAACTGTTTGGTTCATTTGCTTTGCTGTCCAGTTAACTGCTTGGTTCAATTCTACAATCTAATGTTCATTTGTTGTTGGTACAATTTTGTATTGTTATGCATGTGAGAGAAAAACGGAAGTATTAAATACACGAGAAACATATACAATTGCTCTATTTCCAAGTTGTTTAGCAAGGTTTGTGTTATCCTTTGGTCTTGGTAGTTTTGTAGAGGTCTTCGGCGTTGGTGTGTAGTGGCTTGGTTGCTCTCTGATTTGCCTCATCGCCATTGGCATGAGGTTGGTCTAGGTGGTGCATGTATCGTAGTACGCATGGTGGGTCTGTTTTGTGGATGTGGTTGCTAATCCTTGTGATTGGCGTTGTAATGGCCGAAAGGCTTGTATCCGACTTATTTTCCTATTCTTCTATCAATATATGATACACATGCTTGTGTGTATTCAAGAAAAAGTTGTTTATCATGCTTGGTTTGGTTACTGGCTTTTCCATGCGTCTCGAGTTAATCTATTGGATCTGCAATTTGTTTATTTTTCATTAACGTATTTTACTGATAGTATGCCAACTCTCAGAGAACCCGATCAAGATCTGCCTTATATGTGTTGCAAGAAAACAATGGGAGGCAATGAGTTTTACCATCGAGGTTTGCACATGCATGGTCCTTTGGCTAATATCACATTATTGTTCCGTTGCAGGAATCATTCTAATATATATATATAGGTTTTTAAAAATTTGTGCTACAAAAAATACACTTCCGTGATGACACGTGTTTGTCAGAGTAGGTCATGTTTTCTGTCATGCATGTACATCCATGGCGATTTTATGACAGAATCAAGATAGTCATACTTGTGCTGTCGTAGAAATGTTCCATGACAATACCAAAATTATCATCACGGAAGTCTCCACTTCAATGATGATAAATGGCGCGTCATGGAAGTGTTTTCTTCAAGGGTAACCAACACGTGGCATCCACCATAATGGGTCACCTTAAGCTATTGGGTTCCGGTATGGATCCGATAACCCGTTAATAGCCCGGACCAATGGGGATTTTCCATGTGTAAAATTCTCATTCGCCGGAGGATCCACGTGTCAGCTCATCGTTGGGACAGATGCCATCCCTACAATTGATGGAAGACGCCTATGATATGTTGACACGTGGCACAGCCCAACAGTGCCCCATTTAATGTAAAAAGGACAGCCCAGCTAAAGGCCCATATTTTTTCAGACACTAGTGGGCCGGCCCATTAACAGCCTGCCATGTTTTGGGCCAAATTATGGCCCATATCAGATCTGGCCTGTTCACAGCCTGTCGTGGTTTGGGCTAAATTATGACCCATATCAGATCAGGCACGTTAACAGGCCAGTTGTGGCACCCCAGGTCTGAGCAACCGGTTTACCTTGCATTGCCACCCCAGAGATCTAGTCTTCTGGCAACACACAACAATTTGGTACAAAAAACAACCGCTTTATTGATGCTAGTGGAAACATAGGTTCGATATTACATCAGGTAGCAAGGCCAAGCGGCACACACGGTGCGGCTGAACAGTATGTACATTATTTAATGAACATGAAAGGGGCCTCGATCACGACAACTACGCGGCAGTGGAACAACGACGAAGTGGAACTCCATAGCACAGGGACACCAATGTGGACACAGTCTAGACACGGGAAGCACTCCAATCCGGTAAAACTTTCCTGAAAGTTGGCATGACATGCCAAGTCAGTACATTGAATGTACTTGCAAGCTCACAACAAGTAAAATCATAATGACAAACAATAATATGACAATTAAGCAGGTTAAATGCAATGCTTCAACATACTACTCATGAAGTGAAGATGCTTGTGCACCGGGTCCCTCGGACTCCTTACCATATGGGTTACCTCGTAACCAATCTTATCAATACGGTGATCACTCCCGGATCACAACTGAAACCAACTCTTTGGTTCCAACAACAACCATCTTCATGGTTTCAACAATCTCATCTCATAACCAGTGCAAATCATATAACTTTAGTGTGCAAGATTTAATTATTTATGTTGATCCATGGTGTGACCTACTACGAACTGGGTTTGTAACCGAGGATGCGGCTATCGATTGATTTGACACACACTCTGTAGAGGTTAGCACACTGTACCCACACCACGGAATCCATGGCCTCGAACTCCCATTCAGATGGACCAACGGCATTCCGACAGAACTAACATATTGCCATGACACTCTCCCGGCCACTCTGACCAACTCCCCTTTGGGCTAAGCCATGGGTGGCCCCGATGTCAACCCGTGACATCCAACGCCATCGTCGTGGCCAAACATAAACGATCCCAAACGGGGACCTGGTACCAAAACAACAACAACGGGCACACAAGGTTATGCCTGCTTACCGGGCCTGGGTACCGCACGCCCATAACCTTCCGTCGTTGGAGGCACCGACCAGAGGCATGACAACGGATCGAATAAAGGCCTTCCCATAAAGGAAAATGTGGTTGCACTACGAAGCTCGATTCGGTGGCACCATGACTCGATCAACATTATGTTCAAGTTGAATTTATCATCAGGTTTAACTTGAAATAAAAGAACTCGAGCCATAGTATGCCATGACCATGCAAATATCTGACATGCAACTATATTCACACATAACTGAAATGAAACAGATCAACATCATAGAATCATTCTGCAAGCACTACTAATCACTTTAGAGACACTGGTTTTAGCTTACTGGTTTTAACCCAATCATTTTTAGTTACGACCTTAGCATGGTGAAAATGATCAACCATCACACGCAAATAATCCTGACCATTTCCAAACCATAGTCATGCTATCAACATCATACTACTGCATCCAACTAGTTCATGCACTCAAGTACCACAGCAAGCTAAACAATACAAGCATAACAATTGAAGTAATCTAAGCAATATTATTTAAATGATTTAATGCATGAAATGAGTCATATTCAAGTTGGAAAATCATAATTATTGAAATGACACAATGAAAATATTTGTGTGGCTTGCCTTAGCACAGAGGAGGGTCACACTCCTCCTGGTTCTCCTCAAGGCAAGGTTCTCCTTCTGAAAATAATTAAAAACAGTAAAAGAAAATATCAAGAACAAATATGAAATTCACCAGAAATTCTAGGCAGCAAGGAAAAATCTCCAATTTGGTGTGCTACTAGAATATTTCAATACAAAACTAATGCAAAAAGAATCAAATCATTTGGACTTATAGATTAGGAGTTATAGCTGGTCAAAGTTTCTGGTCAAATTTGAATTAAATTTGAATAAAAAGAAAATCCAGGGGGTGATGTCGAAGGCGTATTCAGATAATACGCCTCCACTCGTACCGCTTCGGGCACGAGTGGAGAGGCTGACAGTGGGCCCCACGCATCAGATCTGGCGAGAGAGAGAGGGAAGCAGGGGAGGGGGCGCGTCGCCGGCTTTTCTCCGGCGAGGAGAGGTCGGCGGCCACCGTGGAAGGGGTAGATCGACGCGGAAGCCTACGGCGCACCCGCACGTACCCGTATCTTGGCGAGAGGTGGACGGACGAGGTCGGCGTGGTCGTCTCCAGCGGCTGCAGCAGGCGGAGCTCATCGGAGAAGAAGACTCCGCGAAAACAAGTGGCTCCAGGGGCTCCAGGGGGGTCGGCTAGCTCTAGTGGTTCACCAGGCAGTCGCCGGAGAAGTGGGTTGAGCTCAAGGAGCAGTGGAGAGGTGGGGGATAGAGAAAGGGGATCACCGGCGAGCTCGGGTCGGGGACGGCGGCCAGAGGCCTGCCCGGCCAGGCCACGGCTTCCTATGGGGTCGTGGAGGTTGGGTGGGTGGAGAGGTGAGGAGAAATGAGCTCGGGAGGGGCCTATTTATAGGAGAGGCTGAGGCGGAGCTCGAGAGCTCGCCGGAGTCTCTGGACGCGGTGCACGGCGACGAGGAGCGTAAGTGAGAGAGGGAGAAGTGGCCAGGTCTCACGCGGCCACTGTACGAGCTCAGGGACAAGCACATGACACACGGGGGGCACAGCGTCGAGCACGGGGGCACTGTGCTCTTCTGGCGCGGCGCGCGTGTGATCGCTGCAGCGTCTCCAGCGTTAACAAGCGGCAGCGAGGGTGCTGGGGAGGTGAAGCGAGGCTGGTGGCGCGTTGCGGCATGCTGGGCTTGACGCTGAGACGTGCATGAGCTCAATAGAGGCTCGGGTGTAGCTCAGAGCGCGTCGACAGCATGTCCGAGCCTGTGTCCTCACACGGTCACCACGCGCACTGTGGCAACATGACACCCAGGCGATGCCAAACTATGTCTAGGCTGTCGACCATGGAGTGTTTAGGCTAGGAAAGGATTTAGCAAACCACCAGGATGAGTGAGTTGATCACAGATTTGACTGAAAGTTTCTGGACAGAAACTTGTGGATTAATTTGTGAGCAAACCAGAAAGATTTAGGAGCTGAGCTTTGGGGTTTAGTGTTAGGTTACTAAGGTGATGATGCTCAAGAAAATTCAGCTCCAAAAGATCAAGGAATAATGCACTTGCTGTACAAACTGCATTTTTAGGTCAGAATGCAAATTAATTTTCCTAGCAAAATTGGATCACATGACCACTTGATATTTTTGCATAGGATGATGAGGTACTGTCCAAAGGGTGTGTGTGAATTTTTCTCATATTTTTGTGGGCAAGAAACAGAGGGGTTGCTTTGGAGGGAAACTGAAAATATTCAATTTTTAGGGTGAAAATGAATATTTTCCTTAGAAGAATTTTTTTCCAAAGCAATGTGAGGATGAATGAGAGGTAAAGAGAGGTTGTGGGAGGTGAATGGAGTCACTTGGGTGAAAATCAAAACAATGCCCAAGTGTTTAGTCCAAATGAATTAACTCAAAATCCAAATAAAAGCAAGTAAAAGCAAAAAGGCAAGGGAAAACTCATGATGGCAAAAACTAGGGTGTCACAAACCTCCCCCACTTAAGATGAATCTCGTCCTCGAGATTCGGTTGCTTGGGAAAACAATTCTGGGTAAGACGCTCTCAAAAAGTCCTCTCTTTCCTAGGTTGCTTCTTCCTCGGTGTGATGCTCCCACTGTACCTTATAAAATTTTATCACCTTACTGCGAGTGACTCTTTCTATTTCTTCCAATATTCGGAATGGTTTGTCCTCATACTTTGAATCCTTAGCAAGCTCTGTCTCTGCCATATCAGTCCTTTTCTTGGGTGGCGAGATACACCTTCTCAACTGTGAGACGTGAAACACATGGTGCACTTCTGACAATTCCGGTGGGAGTTCCAACTGGTAAGCCACTGTACCAACTCTGGACATAACTGGGAATGGGCCAATATATCTGGGTGCAAGTTTTCCTCGGGTCTGGAACCTCTTGACTCCTTTCATGGGTGTGACTCAGAGGTAAACATACTCTCCAGGTTCAAAACTGATATGTTGGTGCTTGGAATCATAGTAGCTCTTTTGTCGGGACTTAGCCACTTGTAGTCTGTCTCGGATCTCTTTGACTTGTTTTTCAGCCTCCATGATTAAGTCAGTTCCGAAAATACCGCTATCTCCGGTTTGAGACCAGTTTAGCGGAGTGCGGCACTTACGGCCATATAGAGCTTCATAGGGTGACATCTTGAGGATGGTCTGGAAACTGTGCTGAGGTAAAGAGAGAACCTCGGTCGGAAGTGATAGTTCTTGGTACTCCATGTAAACTGACGATTCTGGACACATATATCTATGCGAGTTGATCGGCTCAGTAGGTGGTTCAGATGGGAATGAAGTGAGCTACCTTTGTCAGCATGTCCACCACAACCCATGCTGCATCATTGCCTCGGTGAGTCTTTGGTAGGCCTGTGATGAAATCCATGCAGACATCGTCCCACTTCCATTGTGGATCAGGTAAAGGTTGAAGAAGTCCGGTGGGTTTCTGATGTTCCGCCTTCACTTGGTTACATATATCGCAACAAGCGATAAAATAGGCAATGTCCTTCTTCATTCCATCCCACCAAAATATCTGCCAAAGTTCTTTGTACATCTTGGTACCTCCTGTGTGAATCAAGTACGAAGATTCGTGTGCTTAGGTCAAGATCTTCCTTCTTAGGTCTGCTTGCTCAGGTACGCAAATCCGACCTTGAAACCTTAGAGTACCTTGCTCATCCTTCGAGAAATCCTGGGTCTTGCCTTCTTGCATACGCTTGACATGGTGTTGCAGGACGGCATCATCCAGCTGGGCTATGTGGATTTCTTCCTCGAGTGTAGGGGTGACTTCCAATATATTGGTGAGGTCAGCCTCAACGATAACCAGGTTAAGCTGAACGATCTCTTCTTGGAGTTCGGGAGGCAAGGACTCCATCAGGGCGTTCAGGTTGGCAGGCTTGCGACTGAGGGCATCGGCAATCACATTGGCCTTACCGAGATGGTAATTTATTCCAAGATCATAATCCTTGACCAATTCGAGCCATCTTCTCTGTCAGAGATTCAAGTCTGGTTGGGTGAATATATACTTGAGATTCTTGTGGTCGGTAAATATCTGACATCTTTTGCCAATGAGGTAGTACCTCCAAATTTTCAACGCATGCACAACTGCGGCCAATTCCAAATCATGGGTTGGGTAGTTCCCTTCGTGGGGTCGTAGTTGTCTAGATGCGTAGGCTACAACCTTGCCATCTTGCATGAGTACACATCCAATGCCTCTCTTGGATGTGTCACAGTATACATTGAAGCTGCGATAGATGTCTGGGAGGGTCAAGTCAGGTGCTGACGTCAATCGGGTCTTCAACTCATTGAAACTGTTCTCACAGTCCTCAGACCATACAAACTTCTTATCCTTCTTGAGGAGTTCTATCATGGGCTTGGCAATCTTAGAGAAGCCTTCGATGAATCGACGGTAATATCCGGCTAATCCAAGAAAACTCCGGATCTCAGTCACTATCGTGGGTGTTGTCCAATCAAGCACGTCCTTTACTTTGCTTGGATCCATAGCTATGCCTTCCGCTGAAAGAACATGCCCCAAAAATCCGACTTGCTTGAGCCAAAATTCACATTTGCTGAATTTCACATATAGCTGATGGTCACGGAGTCTTTGCAAGACTGCTCTAAGATGTCCCTTGTGCTCTTCTTCACCTTTCTAGTATATGAGGATGTCATCAATGAAGACCACCAAAAATTTATCCAAGAAGTCCATGAATACTTTATCCATCATGTGCACGAAGAAAGCGGGGGCGTTGGTGAGGCCGAAAGACATGACAGTATATTCATAAAGACTGTATCGAGTGGTGAACGCGGTCTTAGGAATATCCTCCTTCTTGATTTTGAGCTGGTGATATCCGGTCCTCAAATCAATCTTGGAGAATACTTTTGCCCCACTGAGTTGGTCGAACAAATCATTAATCCTCGGAAGCGGATATTTGTTCTTGATAGTAACATCATTCAACTGACGGTAATCCACACACATTCAAAGACTGCCGTCTTTCTTGTCCACAAAGATCGCGAGTGATCCCTATGGTGAAGAGCTTGGACGGATATATCCTTTCTGAAGCATCTCATCAAGTTGTTTCTTTAATTCCACTAATTCGGATGAAGGTATCCGGTAATACTTCTTGTATAACAGTGCGGTCCCAGGCACAAGGTTAATTGCAAACTCAAGCTCTTGGTCTGGTGGCATTCCTGGTAGTTCCTTAGGAAATACATCTGGAAACTCACTGACCACAGGAATTAGATCCAATTCTTCAGTTATAGCTGCGAAGACCATTTCTTTCTTTGGCATGCTTCTTCGAGCAACAAATTTTGCAGTCTGACCTTCCTGGCTTGTGAACGTGACTTCTCTGGTCACATAGTTGATGCATACTTGATGTTTGGTTAACCAGTTCATTCCCAAAATAATATCCAACTTGGTAGACTCGATGCCTATCAAAGAGGCTGGGAACATGACTCCCTTGATGTCAATCTCCAAATTACGGCTGGCCAAATTACTTTTAAGCAGGGACCCCGGGGATTGTACCATCATAGTCATTTCCACAATCGAGCAAGAAAACTTGTTTTGGGCAGCAAAACTCTGTGAAATAAAAGAATGGGAAGCCCCAGAGTCAAACAAAATTATTGCAGGTATACTAGTAACGGAAAACATACCAATGACGACTTCCGGGTTTTCTTGGGCTTCTTCTGCGGAGAGGTGATGAACTTGCCCTTGGATGGCCTTCTGATCAGAGTATGGTCCCATGTGATTAACTTGCGGCTTGAATGGAGAATTTGACTTGCCGTTCTTGGGGCACTGTCTGGCTAGTGTCCGGTTTTCCCACAAGAAAAACATGCATTGCTACGCTGAAAATCTTCGCTTACTGGGCTGGTCACGATATTCTTGACTTGGGTAGTGGTATTGTTAACATTCTGCTGCCAATTGGGCTTAAACTCAACCTGTGACTGTTGCCAGGTACGAGTCTTCTGCACTGGCTGCCCATCCTTCTTAGGCTCGAAGTTGCGCTTATGATCATTATTAGCGGGCTTATTGTCGTGCACGAGCTTGTCTTCTCTTTTTGCAATGAGGGCCTTGTTTACCAAAGTCTGAAAGTCGGGGAAGCCGAACATGCTGAGTGTGCATCGGAGGTGCTGGTTGCGTCCTCCAAGGAATCGATATATCTTCCTTTCTTCTGTAACCACATCATAGAGGGAATATCGGGCCAAATGGGTGAACTTATGCAGATACTCACTTACTGACAGGCTTCCTTGGGTGAGAGCGAGGAATTCACGCTGCTTGATTTTTCAGAATACCGGCGGGAATGTGGTACTTGCAGAAATGGTCCTTGAATTTACCCCAAGTAATCTCATCGTCTGCAGGCCACATAGCTTTGGCATTATCCCACCATATAGTGGCAGATCCCTCAAGATAGTGTGTAGCAAATGGAACCTTGTCGGCTTCCTTGGTGCGGGCAATTTCAAGCTTCTTCTCAATAGTCCGCAACAAATCATCGGCTTCCAAAGGATCGATAACTTGACTAAAACTGGGAGGCTTAGTCCTCTGAAAGTCTAATAGTTTGGAGTGATGGCCATTCTGATTTCCATTCTGCCCAACCATTGCTTGCACACTTTTCAATAGCTCAAGCAGATCGTTGTTTCTTCTCTCTTTGAACATGTGCATGATCTGTTCAGTGGTTGGCGGATGTGGCGGTGGAGGCGGTGGTTGTAGATACGGCTCGGGGGAAAGCCCTGCCTGTCTTGTCGAGCGACGAACAGGGACATCCTCACCAGCGTGACTGCTGCTGCCTCCCCGCATCATCCTATTGTTTGTTTTTTCCCAATATGAAGCAACCGAGATGAGCAACATCCAAAAATGGGGAAGAAAAGCGAGTGACAAAACCCGAAAGAAAGCAACGAGAAACCAAGGTGAATAATAGAAAGTTCCGACATAATTATACATAGACTCATACATGAAAGGAAACATCATGACGGGTACGACTACACTCATACATGAAATGAAGCATCATGACAAGTACGACTACATTCGTACATCCAAGCATCATGACAACCTCGGATACTCTAACGATCTAGTGCTCTGCTGGTCCTACTGGGTCCTCTCCCGAGCCGGACTCGAATCCTGAACTGACGACGTTAACGGAAACCTCCGGGTTAAAGGTAACACGACGACGCTGCCTCAAGGGCTCTCCCTCAGGGGCAGGTGCGGGATGAGGCTGGAGCATAGGGGCTGTGGGAGTAGTGAGAAGTGAAGCCCACTCGACAGGGGCACTGTGGGGAGTCACGGTCGAGGTGCCCGAGCTACTCGAATGAGTAACCGGGGTAACTGGCAAGCTAGAAACTGGTGGAATATAGGGGATAAATCCTATGGAAGGTGGAGTAGGACTGGACCTAGCGGCCACCAAAGCAGTGCGAGCACGAGTCAGCTCTCGGGCCAGCTCGTGAATCAGAAGATAACTAGCAGTGATATAGCGGGAAAGGTGGCTAGCAGGACTCTCGGCCGCCGGATCAATGATACGAAAGCGGACACGACCATCATCGTGCAGGGATGGGTAGTAGTAGAAACCTGGGTGGGTCTACATTTGGATCTCGTTATAGCGTAGCTCAACGAGAATCTCAAACGCAGCAAACTGGACAGCCTGAGCGGGGGTAGAAGTGAAACCACTCCTAGAGAAACGAGTGTATGAACCAGATGCCGGACTGCAGCGCAAGGTAACCACCGCGTGATACTCGTATATTGAATCTGCTAGGCGCTCCCGGTACACCCGATACACCGGGGCACTCACAACCATTAGTCGGTTAGAAATAACAATAAATCAGACGCATGGAATGCAGCAATCAGATGCAAACACTACCGAAACTCAAAAGTAAACTAGCCACCGTTCAACTAATGCATCCGCGGTCTAGCGTGTTATACAGTCAACGCGGCTCAAAT
Organism: Triticum aestivum; assembly: GCF_018294505.1. Lineage (NCBI taxonomy): Eukaryota > Viridiplantae > Streptophyta > Magnoliopsida > Poales > Poaceae > Triticum > Triticum aestivum. Next base: position 299,404,097 of record NC_057799.1, read on the forward strand.
ACCAAGGGTTGTGGCACCTAGGCTCAGAGCAACCGGTTTAAATGTATCTCAAGAATCCATCATGTCTACAAACATACATAGTTTCACAAGCCCAGTATTACAGCACAACAATCCTTCATGTATTCCACTATTCCCATGCACACATAGGCATACATATGTAGGTTCATAGGTCCAGTATTGCATACGAGAGAAAAGCGCAAAATACAACATCTGGTTTCAGTTCGAAAAAGATCCCAGCAGAAGATCCTTTTAGCTCACAAAACACACCTCTTGAAAGTTGCGCAAGCAAAAGAATTACACCGGTGACCTGTAAAAAAAGAAGCAGCCAATTAGATAAGCTCGAAAAAACACATGTTCCACAAATCCACTGCACAACTACTTGCAAGCAAGAGCAGGTCAGGATTCCACAAGGCACACACATAATGTGTGTGCTTTACTCATAAGAACAGATAAGGCACATGGTGATCATAGTCAAGGTTTTCACTTGGGAAATCACCAATAACTTACTTGGATCAAGTTTTACTTTTTGAATTTAATACTCCCTCCGATCCAAATTAATTGACGCAGCTATAGTACAAATTTGTAATAACATTTTACTAGAGTTGCATCAATTAATCTGGATCGGAGGGGTAGAAGTAGCATACCAATTCCAGTTAAGTAAAAAATGCATTTCTTTTGGAACTCACCTAGAAAGAGTTGATGGATAGAATGGTAGCAAGTTTACCAAACTGTCACCTCGCAAGTCCCTGGTTGACATACAATAGCATGTTAGGATAGGTCATGCCATATGTGCATTATTCAGCGAGCTAAATGACACACACACACAGAGACAGACAGACACAAAGTACAGTCACTAAGTTTCACATAGATTAAAATTCCAACAGGGGTTTCAAAGGGAAACAAAGTAAATCTGGTAGAACTCACTGTCAAATCAATTAAGCAGTAAGCACAATCTTCCATTTTCGTAGTTCAGTATCAAGTACCAGAGCCTAAAACTAAATGACTGAACTCACATATTCAACTGTTGTCTGTACAACATCGACTCACATGCATCCCAACTCGGAAAATAATGTAGCATGTCCTAAACACTAAAGCATGTGTGATGTTGCTCTGTTAATAATCAAGTGTCTTGTTGCATGCTTGTCTTGATTAAAGGGACAAATGCAATCATTTGTGTAGCTGCGTAATAAGTGATGATGATCTCAACAGTGAAATGGGAGAGCTTCTGAATTAAGTACAAGATTGCATCATCCCTTCTTGAAAGTTTTTCACTGAACCGGACAAACTAACAGGGCACTATTTATGCCACCTAACATCCAAACTTACAGAACCAAAAGATGCACTCTGCATTTTGGATCAATCCATTTCCTAGTGATTTAAAATATAGTAGTTGTAGAAGAACATATTATATAGATGCTGTAGTATGTAATTAAGACATGTCATTACCATGTTGATAATTTACTGAAGACTGTAAGATCTGACACTGTATTTAGTTCAAGGTAGATCATATTAGCTATATTGTGAACTTCAAAAGTAAAGGGGGCAATTAATATCAAAACAAAAGGCTAAAGGCACATGATCTAACCTGTACCGAATTGTTTTGGAGGGATTTATTGCGCCCACATCCTTAATACAAGATGTGTTCTCCACATATGAAAAAGTTAAGCTTGAGCTTCTTCCATTTAACTTCAAGTGTCAATGGCATTCTTTAGTGGAGACAGATTGGTCGACATCAGAACCATCGGAGATCCTAATAATTTCTCTGCAAGGGAACATTAGATTATAAAAGTACAGAAGATAATGAAGAAAATATTGCGATAGAATTAATAAAAGCTACAGTGGGTTTTTACCCTACTGTTTATAGTCAAAAAAATATTGCGATAGCATTAGTGACGGATTTGCCTGGAGGAAAATCAATCGGTCAACATTGCCCCACTATTCATCCTGAGTAAACAAAACAAAACAAAAGACCTTCAAACTGCTAGTGATACAACGCTAGCAATCATTTAATTTTATAGGATAATTCGGGAAAAGCTAATCAGATGCTGCAGAATGCTAGAGGTCCACACATGAACATGTTAGAAAATGTGACAATGTAGATAAGAGGATAATAGCAGAAGTCATGGAGAGAAAAGAGCATTAGGAGAATGTCGCTAAACCTGGCAGCATCTATGGAGGATAGACCCAGAAGTCATGGATTTTCATGCAATTTTTGCTCATTGTCCATCGGCACGGGTGTCCTGCCATTGCCGACAACATCACCTTATACCCAGATCAAATTTCCTTCGTCTACATATATTATGCAGCAGATATCAATGCCCAAAGGATCCAGTTCAGGTGAATGAAGCTTCAATACTGAAAAGTGAAGTTACCAATGTCCTACAAAAACAAATGTTATCATACAAATCAAACAAGCTCAATGGGCTAAGAATAGAAGTCCTATAAATCAAAGAGGCCAGCCTTAAAAACTCAGCTGTACCAAACATCAGAAGAATTTGCTAGATTAGCACTCATCACCAAGCTGTGAACATTTAACTAAAATTGGCAGACAGTAGACTATCTATCTAGGGCACTAAAATATCCATGCATCCAGCATGTCAGTTATGATTAATGACCAGTTACATCTTAGGAGTATTATAATTATAACCAAGATCCATCCTACTAACTATCTATCCAAGGTGCCAAAATTCCCACCATTCAGGAAAGTGCTCTTTTTCACATTAAGTGTTAGAAATCCCTGTCATTTTAACATATAGTTCATGCATACACTAATTACATGGTATTGATACAAAGTGCCAACAGCAGCCGTGCTAAAATCCCTTTGAATGTTCATAGGAAAGTTCTATAAGCATATGAAAAAGTTCCAATTTGATCAAAATTTCTACTAGACTACCACCATTACAATATATTTAACACAATGACCACCACTGCATACATCAACTAATAAAAAAATACAAACACTGCACTATTGTGTACATGCCATGAGATAGACGATGATGCAGTGGTCGGAGCACGGGTGGTGGTCGAGGCCGCAACCAGCATCGAGCAGCCTAAAGTCCAGGGGGGAGAACTGCACCTCCTCCTCCTTAGGTAGGTAGTGTCCTAGCGACGGTGACCTCCATGCGTGGATGCAGAGGCGGTCTCGGCATGTTTATGACCACCGCCTGCTGGTGGTGCCCAACGACGTGGAGGGATCCAGATGGGCGGTGGAGGCCAGATGCGAGGCCGGGGTGGCCGGATCCGAGGCTGGGGCGGCCGAATCTGACTCAAGCAGGAAGAGGGCACACCATGGTTCTACCTTTTGAGCATGCGTTGGTTTTCCCTTAAAAGGAAAGTGTGATGCAGCAAAGTAGCGTAAGTATTTATTTCAGTTTTTGAGAACCAAGGTATTAATCCAGTAGGAGACAACGCACAAGTCACCTAATACCTTCACAAACAATCAAGAGCCTTGCAACCAACGCGATAAAGGGGTTGTCAATCCCTTCACGGTCATTCGCAAAATTGAGATCTAATAAAGATAGTAAAGTAAATACTTTTGGTATTTTTGTTGTATACACTGGAAAGTAAAGATTGCGAAATAGTAAATGAGATGCGATGTAAATAAAATAGATGCAATATAATAAGAAAGAGACTCGGGGGCCATAGGTTTCACTAGTGGTTTCTCTCAAGATAGTAAGTATTACGGTGGGTGAACAAATTACTGCCGAGCAATTGATAGAAAAGCGCATAGTTATGAAGATATCTAAGGCAATGATCATGAATATAGGCATCACGTCCGTGTCAAGTAGATCGAAACGATTCTGCATCTACTACTATTACTCCACACATCGACCGCTATCCAACATGCATCTAGAGTATTAAGTTCATAAGAACAGAGTAACGCATTAAGCAAGATGACATGATGTAGAGGGATAAACTCAAGCAATATAATATAAACCCCATCTTTTTATCCTCGATGGAAACAATACAATACGTGGCTTGCTGCCCCTACTGTCACTAGGAAAGGACATCGCAAGATTGAACCCAAAGCTAAGCACTTCTCCCATTGCAAGAAACATCAATCTAGTAGGCCAAACTAAACCGATAATTCGAAGAGACTTGCAAAGATATCAAATCATGCATATAAGAATTCAGAGAAGAACCAAATAATATTCATAGATAATCAAGTTCATAAATCCACAATTCATCGGATCTCGGCGAACACACCGCAAAAGAGTATTACATCGAATAGATCTTCAAGAACATCGAGGAGAACTTTGTATTGAGGATCAAAGAGAGAGAAGAAGCCATCTAGATAATAACTATGCACCCTAAGGTCTGTGGTAAACTATTCACGCTTCATCGGAGAGGCTATGGTGTTGATGTAGAAGCCCTGCGTGATCGATTCCCCCTCTGGCAGATCGCCGGAAAAGGCCCCAAGATGGGATCTCACGGGTACAGAAGGTTGTGGCGGTGGAAAACTGGTTTCGTGGCTCCCCTGATGTTTCTAGGGTATAAGAGTATATATAGGCGAAAGAAGTACGTCGGTGGAGCTACGAGGGGCCCATGAGGGTGGGGGCGCCCCTACCCCCCTGGGCGCGCCCTCCTGCCTCGTGGCCGCCTCGTGGCGTTCTAGACTTCAACTCCAAGTCTTTTGGATTGCTTTCGGTCCAAGAAAGATCATCGCGAAGGTTTCATTCTGTTTGGACTCCGTTTGGTATTCCTTTTCTGCGAAACACTAAAATAGGCAAAAAAAAAAGAAACTGGCACTGGGCCTCTGGTTAATAGGTTAGTCCCAAAAATAATATAAAAGAGCATATTAAAGCCCATTAAACATCCAAAACAGATAATATAATAGCACGGAACAATAAAAAATTATAGATACGTCGGAGACGTATCAAGCATCCCCAAGCTTAATTCCTGCTCGTCCTCAAGTAGGTAAATGATAAACACTAAATTTTTTATGTGGAATGCTACCTAGCATAATTATCAATGTAATATTCTTTATTGTGGCATGAATGTTCAGATCCAAAAGATTCAAAACAAAAGTTTAATATTGACATAAAAATAATAATACTTTAAGCATACTAAAAAAGCAATCATGTCTTATCGAAATAACATGGCCAAAGAAAGCTATCCCTATAAAATCATATAGTCTGGCTATGCTCTATCTTCATCACACAAAATATTTAAATCATGCACAACCCCGATGACAAGCCAAGCAATTGTTTCATACTTTTGATGTTCTCAAACTTTTTCAATCTTCACGCAATACATGAGCGTGAGCCATGGACATAGCACTATAGGTGGAATAGAATGGTGGTTGTGGAGAAGACAAAAAGGTGAAGATAGTCTCACATCAACTAGGCGTATCAACGAGCTATGGAGATGCCCATAAATATATATTAATGTGAGTGAGTAGGGATTGCCATGCAACAGATGCACTAGAGCTATAAGTGTATGAAAGCTCAAAAAGAAATTAAGTGGGTGTGCATCCAACTCGCTTGCTCACGAAGACCTAGGGCATTTTGAGGAAGCCCATCATTTGAATATACAAGCCAAGTTCTTATAATGAAAATTCCCACTAGTATATGAAAGTGACAACATAGGAGACTCTCTATCATGAAGATCATGGTGCTACTTTGAAGCACAAGTGTGGAAAAAGGATAGTAGCATTGCTCCTTCTCTCTTTCTCTCTCATTTTTTGGGCCTTTCTCTTTTTTTATGGCCTCTTTTTTTCGTCCGGAGTCTCATCCCGACTTGTGGGGGAATCATAGTCTCCATCATCCTTTCCTCACTGGGACAATGCTCTAATAATGAAGATCATCACACTTTTATTTATTTACAACTCAAGATTTACAACTCAATACTTAGAACAAAATATGACTCTATGTGAATTCCTCCGGCGGTGTACCGGGATGTGCAATGAATCAAGAGTGACATGTATGAAAGAATTATAAACGGTGGCTTTGCCACAAATACGATGTCAACTACATGATCATGCAAAGCAATATGACAATGATGGAGCGTGTCATAATAAACGGAACGATGGAAAGTTGCATGGCAATATATCTCGGAATGGCTATGGAAATGCCATAATAGGTAGGTATGGTGGCTGTTTTGAGGAAGGTAATGGTGGGTGTATAGTACCGGCGAAAGTTGTGCGGTACTAGAGAGACTAGCAATGGTGGAAGGGTGAGAGTGTGTATAATCCATGGACTCAACATTAGTCATAAAGAACTCACATACTTATTGCAAAAATCTATTAGTTATCGAAATGAAGTACTACGCGCATGCTCCTAGGGGGATAGATTGGTAGGAAAAGACCATCGCTCGTCCCCGACCGCCACTCATAAGGAAGACAATCAAAAAATAAATCATGCTCCGACTTCATCACATAACGGTTCACCATACGTGCATGCTACGGGAATCACAAACTTTAACACAAGTATCTCTCAAATTCACAACTACGCAACTAGCATGACTCTAATATCACCATCTTCATGTCTCAAAACAATCATAAGGAATCAAACTTCTCATAGTATTTAATGCACTTTATATGAAAGTTTTTATTATACTCATCTTGGATGCCCATCAATTAGGACTAATTTTATAACCAAAGCAAATTACCATGCTGTTATAAAAGACTCTCAAAATAATATAAGTGAAGCATGAGAGATCAATAATTTCTATAAAATAAAACCACCACCGTGCTCTAAAAAGATATAAGTGAAGCACTAGAGCAAAATTATCTAGCTCAAAAGATATAAGTGAAGCACATAGAGCATTCTAGTAAATTCCGACTCATGCGTGTCTATCTCAAAAGGTGTGTACAGAAAGGATGATTGTGGTAAACTAAAAAGCAAAGACTCAAATCATACAAGACGCTCCAAGCAAAACACATATCATGTGGTGAATAAAAATATAGCCTCAAGTAAAGTTACCAATAGACAAAGACGAAAGAGGGGATGCCTTCCGGGGCATCCCAAGCTTAGGCTTTTGGTTGTCCTTGAATTTTACCGTGGGGTGCCTTGGTCATCCCCAATCTTAGGCTCTTGCCACTCCTTATTCCAAAATCCATCAAATTTTACCCAAAAACTTGAAAACTTCACAACACAAAACTCAACAGGAAATCTCATGAGCTCCGTTAGTATAAGAAAATAAACCACCACTTTAAGGTACTGTAATGAACTCATTCTTTATTTATATTGGTGTTAAACATACTGTATTACAACTTCTCTATGGTTCATACCCCCCGATACTACTCATAGATTCATCAAAATAAGCAAACAACACACGAAAAACAGAATCTATCAAAACAGAACAGTCTGTAGCAATCTGATTTGTTTGAATACTTATGGAACTCCAAAAATTCTTAATAAATTTTTGGACGTGAGGAATTTGTCTATTAATCATCTGCAAAAAGAATCAACCTAAAATCACTCTCTAGTAAAAAAAATGGCAACTAATGTCATGAGCGCTAAAGTTTCTATTTTTTACAGCAAGATCACAAAGACTTCACCCAAGTCTTCCCAAAGGTTCTACTTAGAAAAAACACTAATTAAAACATAAAACCACATCTAAACAGAGTCTATATGAATTATTTATTACTAAATAGGAACAAAAAGCAAAGGACAAATGAAATTGGGTTGCCTCCCAACAAGCGCTATTGTTTAACGCCCCTAGCTAGGCATTGATAATTTTAATGATGCTCACATGAAAGATAGCAATTGAAACTCAAAGAGAGCATCATAAAACATGTAATAAACAAGTTTAAGTCTAACATGCTTCCTATGCATAGGGATTTTATAAGAAAACAAAGTATTATAGCAAGCAAAAACTATCATATGCAAGGAAGAAGAAAGAAACAATAGCAATCTCCACGTAACGAGAGGTAATTTAGTAACATGAAAATTTCTACAACCATATTTTCCTCTCTCATAATAATTACATGTAGGATCATAATCAAATTCAACAATATAGCTATCACATAAAATTTTCTCTTCATGATCCACATGCATGCAAAGTTGATACTCTTCAGAAATAGTGGGATTATCATAAAATAAAGTCATGACCTCTCCGAACCCACTTTTGCCAAAAACTTTATAAGATTGAACTTTATCCAAATATGTGGGATCTAAAGTTGACACTCTTCAAAACCCACTTTCAGTATTATTGCAAACATTATTATCAACCTCATATTCATCATGGGGCTTAAACAAATTTTCAAGATTGTAAGAAGAATCACCCCAATCATGATCATTGCAACAAGTAGTGGACATAGCAAAACTAGTATCCCCAAGCTTAGGGTTTTGCATATTATTAGCACAATTGACATTAACAGAATTTATAATAATATCATTGCAATCATGCTTTTCATTCAAGGAGCTATTGTGAATCACTTCTTAAATTTCTTCTTTCAACACGTCATCACAATTTTCAGATTCACGAATTTCAAGCAAAACCTCATAAAGATAATCTAGTGCACTCAACTCACTAGCAATTGGTTCTTCATAATTGGATTTTTTTATTAAATATTAGCAAGGGGATGAGGATCCATAACAATAGATTTTTAGCAAGCGAAGATGCAAGCAAATAGAGGGCACATGGCAACACGAGCAGACAAAAGGACGAACGGAAGAAGGGCGAAGAAAAGGCAAAGGTTTTCGAAAACCATTTTAGAAGTGGGGGAGAGGAAAACGAGAGGCGAATGGCAAATAATGTAATGCGAGGGAGAAGAGTTTGTGATGGGTACTTGGTATGTCTTGACTTGGCGTGGATCTCCCCGGCAACGGCGCCAGAAATCCTTCTTGCTACCGCTTGAGCATGCATTGGTTTTCCCTTGAAGAGGAAAGGGTGATGCAGCAAAGTAGCGTAAGTATTTCCCTCAGTTTTGAGAACAAAGGTATCAATCCAGTAGGAGACAACAAACAAGTCACCTAGTACCTTCACAAACAATCAAGAACCTTGCAACCAACGCGATAAAGGGGTTGTCAATCCCTTCACGGTCACTCACAAAAGTGAGATCTAATAAAGATAGTAAAGTAAATACTTTTGGTATTTTTGTTGTATAGATTGGAAAGTAAAGATTGCAAAATAGTAAACGAGATGCGATGTAAATAAAAAGAGATGCAATATAATAAGAAAGAGACCCGGGGGCCATAGGTTTCACTAGTGGCTTCTCTCAAGATAGCAAGTATTACGGTGGGTGAACAAATTACTCTCGAGCAATTGATAGAAAAGCGCATAGTTATGAAGATATCTAAGGCAATGATCATGAATATAGGCATCACGTCCGTGTTAAGTAGATCAAAATGATTCTGCATCTACTACTATTACTCCACACATCGACCGCTATCCAGCATGCATCTAGAGTATTAAGTTCATAAGAACAGAGTAACGCATTAAGCAAGATGACATGATGTAGAGGGATAAACTCAAGCAATATGATATGAACCCCATCTTTTTATCCTCGATGGCAACAATACAATACGTGCCTTGCTGCCCCTGCTGTCACTGGAAAAGGACACCGCAAGATTGAACCCAAAGCTAAGCATTTCTCCCATTGCAAGAAAGATCAATCTAGTAGGCCAAACTAAACCGATAATTCGAAGAGACTTGCAAAGATATCAAATCATGCATATAAGAATTAAGAGAAGAACCAAATAATATTCATAGATAATCAAGTTCATAAATCCACAATTCATTGGATCTCGGTGAACACACCGCAAAAGAGTATTACATCGAATAGATCTCCAAGAAAATTGAGGAGAACTTTGTATTGAGGATCAAAGAGAGAGAAGAAGCCATCTAGCTAATAACTATGGACCCGAAGGTCTGTGGTAAACTACTCACGCTTCATCGGAGAGGCTATGGTGTTCATGTAGAAGCCCTCCGTGATCGATTCACCCTCTGGCATATCGCCGGAAAAGGCCCCAAGATGGGATCTCACGGGTACAGAAGGTTGCGGCGGTGGAAAAGTGGTTTCGTGGCTCCCCCTGATATTTCTAGGGTATAAGAGTATATATAGGCGAAAGAAGTACGTCGGTGGAGCTACGAGGGGCCCACGATGGTGGGGGGCGCGCCCTCCTGCCTCGTGGCCGCCTCGTGGCATTCCAGACTTCAACTCCAAGTCTTCTGGATTGCTTTCGGTCCAAGAAAGATCATCGTGAAGGTTTCATTTCGTTTGGACTCCGTTTGGTATTCCTTTTCTGCGAAACACTAAAATAGGCAAAAAAAAGAAACTGGCACTGGGCCTCTGGTTAATAGGTTAGTCCCAAAAATAATATAAAAGAGCATATTAAATCCCATTAAACATCCAAAACAGATAATATAATAGCATGGAACAATCAAAAATTATAGATACGTTGGAGACGTATCACATGGCAGCTCGTCGGAGATGACTGGTCATCGCCAGCTGGGGAGGGTAAGGGCCATCGCCGGCTAGGGAGAGGACGGAGCTCATAGAGGTAGGCACAACTGGAAGGGAAGAGAGGTGGGGAGCGATGGGTAGAGGAGAGGGAAGGTGGGGGCAACGACGAGGCGCTCTCCCTCTAGATCCACCTCCAGATCCAGATCGGGGGAGAGGAGGAGCGACGAGAGAGGGTGGCGATGCTTGGCGAGGCAGTACTGGATGAGAGGGATGGGGGCGACAACACTAGGTAGCAGTGTGGGTTGGGGATCTAGGGCATCGCCACTTGGCGGAGGTGGTTCGCGGTGATGGGGATCGATGGCGAGTGCGGCGGCTGAGGGAAGGAAGAAGCTATGGGGGGATGTGGGAACGGGGAAAATTTAGGCTGCGTGGAACGGAACCGCTTCCACGAACTTATTTGGTGTTTCGCTTCCCACGCCAGCCTCACGCGTTTTTAGGCACAGAATTTTTTATCCCCACCAACGTAGTTACAGGCGGTGCAACCACCCTTGTTTACTTTTTAGGACAGACATGGTGCCCCTCAAATTGTCGGCAAATGAGTTGCCCTCCTAGGCTTATCATTGCCGACAGATAGCATGCCCTATCAAATTTTGCCCGACAGATATAGTTTTTCCGGCAGTTTTGTGCCTCAGATTATCAATCTTTCCTCGTAGTTGATTGCCCTTAAAGTTTTGTCATGGTGTAGTGTGTGGTAAATGATACGTCTTCAATGTATCTATAATTTATGAAGTATTCACGCCATGTTTGCAACAATTTTATATGGTTTTGGTATGATTTTATTAGAACTAACCCGGACAGATGATGTTTTCAGCGGAACTACCGTGGTGTCGTTTTTTGTGCAGAAATAAAAGTTCTTGGAATGGGCTGAAAATTTATGGTGATTTTTTATGGACCAAAAGAGACCCCCGAAGCACCGGAGCTAGGCCAGGAAGTGACCGAGGAGGTCACAAGCATGGGGGCACACCCACCCCACTAGGGCATGCCTCCCGAGATTGTGGGCCCCTCGGGCACCCCCTGACTTGTTTCCAACGCCAAAAATTCTTATAAATACGAAACCCCCGGAAAGAACCCTCGATGAGAAGTTCCGCCGCCGCAAGCCTTTTTAGCCACGAAAAACCAATCGGGAGCCTGTTCCGGCACCCTGTCGGAGGGGGAAACCATCACCAGAGGCCATTTTCATCATCCCGGCAGCCACCATGATGAGGAGGGAGTAGTTCACCCTCGGGGCTGAGGGTATGTACCAGTAGCTATGTGTTTGATCTCTCTCTCTCTCATATTTTTGATTTGGCACGATCTTGATGTACCGCGAGCTTTGTTACTATAGTTGAATCATATGGTGTTTCTCCCCCTCTACCTTCTTGTGATGAATTGAGTCTTGCTCTTTGATGTTTCGTCATATCTGATTGAGTATTGGATTTGAGAACACTTGATGTATGTCCTACGATGGGATATCTGTGGTGACAATGGGATGTTCTATTGATTCACTTTATGTATGTTTTGGTACTCAACTCGCGGATTCCCGAGGTGACATTGAGGTAATCTATGCATAGGGGTTGATGCATGTTTTCGTCCTACGTTCTATGTGTTGAAAATCTTGAAGTATTGCTTGTTTTGCATTCCTATGCTAGATGAATCTTGTTCCCATGAATCATTTGCGCATAAGATCCCTATGCATAGGAAGTGGGTTAGGCTTAAATGTGCTAGTCATATGCTTCATGATGCTCCCGTTATGTTTTAATTATTATCTTTTATGTGAGCATCATTGAAATCATCATGCCTAGCTAGAAAGGCATTAAAGAAAAGCGCTTGTTGAGAGACAACCCAACATTTAAACCTACTATTTTTGTGTGTCCACATTATTAAGCTACTGTATTAATCATGTTCTATAGCTTTTATTTCAATAAAGTGCCATGTAAAGCCTTTGGGATAGTGTGGATGATTGTTGATTTGATTATGTGAGAAAACAGAAACTGTTGTGCCTAGTAACAGAATTGATCTGATTTTCTGGAGCGTCAAAAAATTCTAATTTTTTTCACTTTATTGATATAAAAAAATCTACGTTTTTCTAATTTTATAGAATTTTTGGAGTAACAAAAGTATGGTTATTGTTCAGATCATTACAGACTGTTCTGTTTTTGACAGATTCTGTTTTCAATGCATAATTTGCTTGTTTTAAGTGTTTCCATAGCTTATATTAAGTGATATAAATTATGCAAATGTTAAGTTACAGTAGGCATTGTGTGAGAACATTTATTAATATTATCTTGACAGTACCAAACTGAATGATTTGTCTTTGTCATACTAACCCATCTCGCGAGGTTCCATTAAGTTTTGTGTGATTGAATTTTTCAAGTTTTGGGTGAGATGTCGATATGAGAAGAATAAGGAGTGTCAAGACCCTAAGCTTGGGGATGCCCAAGGCACCCCAAGGTAATATTCAAGGAATATCCAAGCAACTAAGCTCCGGGATGCCCCAGAAGGCATCCCGTCTTTCGTCTCCAACATTATCGGTAACCTCAGTTGGAGCTATATTTTTATTTGTCACATGATATGAGTTTTGCTTGGAGCGTCATTTTCTTTTGTTGAGATTTGCTTTTTGTTATTTAGAATAATGTTTTGCATCTTTTAGTTCGATAAAAAGGTCAAGTATAGCCTTTACCATGCTTATTTTACAAGTCTATATGTTGCTGTTTTGAAAACAGAAAGTTCTCTATCATTGTTTGAATTCTTCAGGAAATACAAAACGTGATAAAATCTTGATATTTTTACACAATGAGTAACAACAAATTTTCTACTGTGTGGTAATTTTTCAGAATTTTTGGAGTTAGAGAAGTATGAATAGTCTTGCATTCTTTACAGACTGTTCTGTTTAGACAGATTGCTGTTATGTTTGCATTGTTTGCATATGTTTGGTTTTTTAATGATTCTATTTGAGGATAGGAGTGTTAAATATGCAGAGGAATTTAGTATGCAATGTTAAATAATAATTTTAGTGATTTTCTACAGTAGAGAATGATAAGGTTTTGCATTGATTTATACTAACTTATCTCACAAGTTCTTGTTATGTTTTGTGTGGATGAAGTTTTTGAGAATTAGGGTAACCGTGATAAAAAGGAATTAAGGAGACACAAGAGATCAAGCTCGGGGATGCCCAAGGCATCCCAAAATAATATTTCAATAAGTCTCAAGCATCTGGGGATGCCCCGGTTGGCATCCCACCTTTCTTCTTCAACAATGATCGGTCAGTTTTGGTTGAGCCTAAGTTTTTGATTCTTCACATGATACGTGCTATCCTTGCAATGTCATTTTATTTTGTTTTTCTTGCTTTTTGAATAAAATACTTAGGATATGAAATTCTTAAATGAGAGAGAGTCTTCACATAGCTCCTTAATTATTTGAATACTCTATATACTTCACTTATATCTTTTGAGCTAGGTAGTCGCTCTAGTGCTTCACTTATATATTTTTAGAGCACGGCGGTGGTTTTATTTTGAAGAAATTGATGAACTCTCATGCTTCACTTATATTATTTTGAGAGTCTTATGAATATTATGGCAATCTGCTTAGGTTATGAATTTATTCCTAATATGATGGGCATCCAAGAGGGATAGAATAGAAACTTTCATATAAGAGCATCAAATAATATGAGAAGTTTGATTCCTTGCACTTGTTTTGAGATATAAAGATGGTGATATTAGATTCATGCTAGTGAGTAATTGTGGATTGGTAGAAATACTTGTGTTAAAGTTTGTGATTCCCATAGCACGCACGTATGGTGAACCGTTATGTGATGAAGCTGGAGCATGATTATTCTTTGATTGTCTTCCTTATGAGTGGCGGTCGGGGACGAGCGATGGTCTTTTCCTACCAATCTATCCCCCTAGGAGCATGCGTGTAGTACTTTGCTTTGATGGCTAATGAATTTTGGTAATAAGTATGTGAGTTCTTTATGGCTAATGTTGAGTCCATGGATTATACGCACTCTCACCCTTCCACCATTGCTAGCCTCTCTAGTACCGCGCAACTTTCATCGGTGCATTAAACCCACCATATACCCTTCGTCAAAACAGCCACCATACCTACCTATTATGGCATTTCCATAGCCATTCCGAGATATATTGCCATGCAACTTCCACCGTTTCGTTTATTATGACACATACCATCATTGCCATATTGCTTTGCATGATCATGTAGTTGGCATAGTATTTGTGGCAAGGCCACCGTTCATATTTTTTATACGTGTCACTCTTGATCATTGCACATCCCGATACACCGCCAGAGGCATTCATATAGAGTCATATCCTGTTCTAGTATCGAGTTGTAATTCTTGAGTTGTAAGTAAATAAAAGGGTGATGATCATTATTAGAGCATTCTCTTGTGTGAGGAAAGGATGATGGAAGCTATGATTCCCTCACAAGTTGGGATGAGACTCCGGACTTCAAAAAATATAAAGAGGCCAAAGAGCCCAAAATAAAAAAAAGTGAGGCCAAAGAGCCCAAACAAAAAATTAGAGAAAAAGAGAGAAGGGACAATGTTACTATCCTTTTTCCACACTTGTGATTCAAAGTAGCACCATGTTCTTCATGATAGAGAGTCTCATATTTTATCACTTTCATATACTAGTGGGAATTTTTTATTGTAGAACTTGGCTTGTATATTCCAATGATGGGCTTCCTCAAATTGCCCTAGGTCTTCGTGAGCAAGCAAGTTGGATGCACACCCACTTAGTTTCTTTTTGAGCTTTCATACACTTATAGCTCTAGTGCATCCGTTGCATGGCAACCCCTACTCACTTGCATCGATATCAATTGATGGGCATCTCCATAGCCCATTAATTTGCCTAGTTGATGTGAGACTTTCTCCCTTTTTGTCTTCTCCTCACAAGCTCCACCATATTCTATTCCACCTATTGTGTTATATCCATGGCTCACGCTCATGTATTGCATGAAAATTGAAAAAGCTTCAGAACATTAGAGGTATGAAACAATTGCTTGGCTTGTCATCAGGTTTGTGCATGATGAAATATTTTGCGTGATGAAGATAGAGCATAGCCATACTATATGATTTTGTAGGGATAACTTTCTTTGGCCATGATATTTTGAGAAGACATGATTGCTTTATTAGTATGCTCGAAGTGTTATTGTTTTTATGTCAATATTAAACTTTTGTTTTTAATCTTATGGATCTGAACATTCATGCCACAATTAAGAAGATTACATTGATAAATATGTTAGGTAGCATTCACACTTCATAAATTCTTTATTCTATCATTTACCTACTCGAGGACGAGTAGGAATTAAGCTTGGGGATGCTGATACGTCTCCAATGTACCTATAATTTATGAAGTATTCATGGCATGAATTGTAACAATTTTATATGGTTTTGGTATGATTTTACTAGAACTAACCCGGACTGACGCTGTTTTAAGCAGAACTACCATGATGTCATTTTTTGTGCAGAAATAAAAGTTCTTGGAATGGGCTGGAAATTTACCGGTGATTTTTTATGGACCAAAAGAGATCCCCGAAGCACCGGAGTTGGGCCAGTAAGTGAACGAGGAGGCCACAAGCCTGGGGGCACGCCCACACCCCTAGGGCGCGCCTCCCGAGCTTGTGGGCCCCTCGGGCACCCCCTGACTTGTTTCCAACGCCAAAAGTTCTTATAAATATGGAACCCCCGAAAAGAATCCTAGATGAGAAGTTCCGCCGCTGCAAGCCTCTGTAGCCATGAAAAACCAATCGGGAGCCCGTTCTGGCACCCTGCCGGAGGGTGAAACCATCACGGGAGGCCATCTTCATCATCCCGGCAGCCACCATGATGAGGAGGGAGTAGTTCACCCTCGGGGCTGAGGGTATGTACCAGTAGCTATTTGTTTGATCTCTCTCTCTCTTGCTCTCTCTCTCTCGTGTTCTTGATTTGGCACGATCTTGATGTACCGCGAACTTTGTTACTATAGTTGGATCATATGGTCTTTCTCCCCCTCTACCTTCTTGTGATGAATTGAGTCTTGCTCTTTGAGGTTACGTTATGTTGGATTGAGTATTGGATTTGAGAGCACTTGAAGTGTGTCTTGCGATGGGATAACTGTGGTGACAATGGGATGTTTTATTGATTCAGTTGATGTATGTTTTGGTACTCAACTCGCGGATTCCCGAGGTGACATTGGGGTAATCTATGCATAGGGGTTGATGCACGTTTTCATCCTACGTTCTCCGATAGAAACTTTGGAGTGATTCTTTGTCGCACATTGAGGGATTTCCATATGATTTAGTTATGTTATCATTGTTGAGAGAATTTGCGCTAGTGAAAGTATGAACCCTAGGCCTTGTTTTCAAGCATCGCAATACCGTTTTTGCTTACTTTTGTTACTAGTTACCTTATTGTTTTTATATTTTCAGATTACAAAAACCTACATCTACTATCCTTATTACACTTGTATCACCATCTCTTCGCCGAACTAGTGCACCTATGCAATTTACCATTGCATTGGGTGTCTTGGGGACACAAGAGACTCTTTGTTATTTGGTTGCAGGGTTGTTTGAGAGAGACCATCTTCATCCTACGCCTCCCACAGATTGATATACCTTAGGTAATCCACTTGAGGGAAAATTGCTACTGTCCTACAAAACTCTGTGCTTGGAAGCCCAACATGAGTCTACAGGAAGAAGGTTGTGTAGTAGACATCAGTAAACTACTCACACATCATCAAAAGGGAAGCAAGGTTGATGTAGAACCCCTCCGTGGTCGATTCCACCTTTGGCAGAGTACCGGAGAAGGCCTCCAGATGGGATCTCACGAGAACAGAAATTTGCGGTGGCGACAAAAGTAATTTGGGTGGCTCTCTAATGTCAGGGGAATATTTGAGAATTTATAGAGAGGGAATTAGGTCAAGAGGTGCCATGAGGGGCCCACAAGCCTGGGGGGCGCGCCTCCCAAGCTTGTCGCTCCCTTGTGGCTCGTCAGGTCTTCTCCCGAACCTTCTAGGGTCTCTTCTGGTCTAGAAAAAAATTAATCCAAAGTTATTTATTTGTTTGGACTCTGTTTGATATTGATTTCCTGAAAAGAAAAAAGCAGGAAAAAAACAACTGCCACTGGGCACTAGGTTAATTGGTTAGTCCCAAAAAATGATATATAATTGCGTAATAAACATCCAAGCTTGATACTATAATAGCATGGAACAATAAACAATTATAGATACATTGGAGACGTATCATTGCTCCCTATACGTGTGGATACATTGGAGACATCGCATCTGCGGTGCTCGGACGAACCATTCGAGGGAACCGCAAGGAGCTGTTTGAGGGATCCGTGAGGAGCTGTTCGCGGGACTTTGTCGTTCGTGCGAGATCAAGTTTCATGGGACATTGCTGTTCGTGGGAGACCGACTGAGCGACTACATGCATCAGCAGCTCTACTTTCACTGCAGTAACTGTGTGTCTAGTGGTTAACCCGATCCCGTGATCTATTTCCAGCAGGATGATCTTGGGTGCGTGGTAGATTTTTTATATTTGGCACTATCATAGCGTGACGCGTGTTCCAACAATAAGAAGGTCTCTCACATTAGTTTTTGCCCAAAAGAAGATAGAGACCAAGCCCGCCACATCATGGACTTAGATTCAGACTACACATACATACTTTTCTTCAGACATTTATAAATTTTGCATCCAGACTTTGAGTTGGGTAAAATTGTTTTTGTTGGAAGGCTTATCTCATGAACGTTCAAACCCGATAGGATTCCGCTTCAAATTCCTCCTGAGTGTGGAGATATTTAAAAGTGATGCGACACTGCTGCAGAATCCAGGTCAAAAGGTGTTGTGTTCCCTCTATTTGGGCCATGGGCCTTGTACGTTCTAGGGTTAGGTTTTGGTTGTCTTACGATGTGCGCCCACCCCCCTTAGCCGCCACCCTTTCTCCTATATAAGTAGACCAACCTCGTAGCATTTGCTTTGGGTTTTGTTTAGTTAAAAGTTAGTCATCGCCGCAAGTTTGTGTACTTGGTTGGCGTCAAACGACTAGGCCAAAACATCTTTTGGAACTTTACTTCTATCAATAATTCATCTATGTTCACAATATTTAGACTGGTTTTATCATATTCTGGCACGTTCTTTGATTGCTTGCAGGAATAGACCTTCTTGGACAGGCTGATCGTGCTTTCAACATCTTCAGTAACCTTGAGGTGATTGGTTTAGCGCCGGGTAAGGCGCAACATGACCGCATGTTGTAGTCGTATCGCCAAAGTCATTCTCTATCAAATCGATAGTCATCTCTCATCGAAAAATCGAAACACCCTTGTCTTATCATCTCCACAGGGTTTACGGTGGCAACAATGACAACAACTGTGTGGCTCAATAGCATGCCCTCCATGGCTCTCCCATCCTCCTCCATCGTGCCAAGCAAACTATGCATCTGGTTCATATCCATAGTTCCCATGATAAGCTCCACTTTATAGTCTACCTTCTCCTCAATCTCCTTGGATTTCAGCTCGATTTCATCTCACGAGCTTAGAGTTTACATGATCCAGCTAATTAAGGATAATACGAATGAGTGAGAATTCTTTTGGATAGAGGACCTTACCTCGCCACCGGTGATGGCCTAGTTGGGCCGCCGTCGGCAGTGAGACATTGATGGCACCTTGGTGGAGTCAGGGAGAATGCGCGACATCGTTTTTTTGAGAGTACGCAAATGGCTTACCATAGCTTTATAGAAGAGAGAGGTATAATTACAAGATTGCCGTCCCAGGTGCGAACACCCAGGGCGGGGTACAACTCACATGACACCGACACCTAGCTATCCTAGGCTAACTTCTCACAAAAAGTTGTAATCCACCAACGCCAACCCCAGCAAGCGTCCACTCTGCAATCTCGTCAAGTATCATGGGTGGGAGGTCAAGTGTTGTCTTCTGCTCATTGATCCTGTTGAAGACCCTCGCGTTCCTCTGCTTCCAAAGGGCCCACGCCACTGCCGTCACCAGCGTGTCAAACCCTCTATGATCAGCTCCTCTAAATGTCATACGCACCTCGAGCCACCAATCCACGAACATGTCGGACTCCACGGGGCCATGTACATCAATCGTGAGTAGACCAAATACCTTGTGCCACACTTCCTGCACGTAAGTGCAATTCATGAGAATATAATCGACGTTGTCTTCTGCCTGCATGCCGTGTAGCAAGCCGAAGGCTGGTCCTGTAATCCATGCCTGGATCTCCTATCCGAGGTCCACAATCTGCGCTGCAGTGCCAGCCAGATGAACAACTTACACTTAAGCGGGGCACAAGTTCTCCAAGTGCATGCCGCTGTAGGCGATCGGGTTAGCTCGGAGCAAAGGTAGTCATAGACCGACTTAGCCGTGCAGGTGCCCATCGTCGATATCGGCCAAGTGAAACTATCAGATTGTGTCAGGTCCCGCTCCACCATGTTAATTGCATGGCAAAGGTGCATGTACTGGATTAGGGCAGTGAAGGAAGTATTAGGCTGAAAATCTTGTGTCCAGCTGCCCTCCTCTAGGGCCTGTCGCATGGTGCGGCTGTTAGCCGTCCTAGTCAGGACACTGGCCGCCAGAAGTGGTCCAACTTCCACCGCTACCACACCATGTATCCACTTGTCCCTCCAAAAAGCACCCTCTCGCCCGATCCCACCTTGATGCTAAGCGCATCAAAAACCTCCCTTCACTACAAAAAAAAGACACATCCGTGACATTTTGGGCCGAACGAATTTTTTTCTGTCAAGCTTATGACACTTCTATGACGATAATTGTGACAAAACCCGGTATCATCATAGATGTGGTGGGCTCCTACTTCTATGACAAAAAATCATGACAGAAAATGGGCTTTTCGTCCTGAGCGGGCCGGAGACGCAGCTGCATGACATTCTTTGGGCCGTACATGACAGAAAAAACCGTGGTAGAAGCGAGGGCGAGGAAATATCAGGGGAGTTCCCAGTTACGGTGGGTGGTCGGGGGCCGAGCGATGCGCGTTTCTCTCGTATGTACACGCGTGTGTGCGAGGCGTTGCGCTCTAACTGAACCCGAGCGAGGCATTGGGCTCTAACTGAACCCGATCGATTGCACTGCAGGCTACGCATTACTGAACCCGAGCGATCGATCGATCCCTTGTTGTTAACTGAACCCGAGTGATTCCTTCGCTACTGCTGCTAACTGAAGCCGATCGAACCCCGCTGCCTCCTTCCCAGGATGAACAGTGAGCGTTGTTGGGGGGGTTTGGATGAGCAGTTCCCGGTGGGCGTGGATGAACATGACCCTGTGGTGTTGCCGATGGATGAACAGGACCCCGATCGATCGAGCCGGTGGATGAACATGACCCCGTGGAGGGGTGGATGAACAGGACCCCGTGGAGGGCCGGATGAATAGGACGACCCCGTGGAGGTTTGGTTGAACAATAGCCGGTGGAGGGCTGGATGAACAGTAGCCCGTGGAGGGATGGTTGAACAGGACCCCGTGGAGAGGGCTGGTTGAACAGTAGCCGATGGAGGAGCGCGCGGTGGAGGCTGGATGACAGGAGCCCGTGGATGAACAGTCGCAAGTGGAGGCTGGAGGAGGTCGACGGTGGATGAACAGTAGCCCGTGGAGGCTGGAGGAGGTCGACAGTGGAGATGAACAGTATCCCGTGGAGTCCCGTTTCACGGTGCGCCACACCCCTCCCGATGAACAGGACCCCCGTTTCGACCGTAGTGCTCCAACACAAGTCCGTTTCCTCCGTTTTGCGGTACGCCACACCCCTCCCGATCAACAGGACCCTGTTTCGACCAAGAGAAGTCTGTTTCCTCCATTTTGCGGTACGCCAGACCCCTCCCGATGAATAGGATCCTGTTTCGACCATGGCCGGTCGAACACAAGGCCGTTTCCTCCATTCTGCGGTACGCCAGGCCTCGTTTCCATCGGTTGTTCTATCCAAGGCGGTTGGCTCCCGATGAACACGACGATGCATTCTGTTCCGACCCAGCCAGTTGGCTCCCTATGAACACAACGATGATGCAGTTTCTCCGTTCTGACCCAACCATGTACACGAGCCCTGGCCGTACGTATGCGCGAGTAGGTGTTCGAGACCCCGCCTGCATGTACGTACGTGGCCGTATTTTCTTTCTTGCACCCTGGCTGTACGTATGTGTACATGCTACGTGCGTGCCTCTACTACGACACGTGCACGCCTATACTACAACACGTGCCCTTCCTTCCACGGCCACGGTTCATCGCTGCAGCCTGCAGACAGACCGATCGTATGTACGTACACGTTTGCGACCAGAATGACAATGCTACATACGCTTCGACCAGGTGGGTCCTGACTGTCAGGCACTTCCTTCCATGCAAAGATGTAGCTGGTGGGTCCCAGCAGTCAGGGGGAAATGTTACGATGGCCCTCCGGTGGGTCCCTGCTGTCAGGTGGATGAATAATTATTTTGCGCGTAATAAGCTTGAAATATAAACATGTCAATGGGAGGGAGTAAAAGCCTCATGCATGCATGCATGCAACATGCAACACTCACACGTATACATGGACGCACGCAACACTCACGCACCCATGCGGCACACAGCACACGACGCAACACACACGCTCACGCTTAAGTGCTCAACCTACTCCCTACTTCCGTGAAAGACTGTACATTTAGAGATTTACACATTGACCAGGGCATAATTAACGCCCAAAAGTAGCAGACTTATGTGTGCATGCGACCATTGAGAGAAGAAGATTAAATGAAGGTTGTTGCATGCTGTAATTAAGGATAGACATGTACCCTATAGCTAGAGCACAAGTTGGTGCATTAGTCAATCAATATCGATTTAGATTAAAGGCTAAATGCATTGGAAGTGTAGGTGTACACTCTTTGCTTTTTAGCCGATGTACACTCTTTGTTGGAAGACCGAGAGAGTACACATGCATGCACTCACATACACAGCCAGGGTGGTTCGCGCGCAAGGGTTGAACTCCTGTCGCGCCTGCGTAAAGTTTTGTTTTACTGATTTCTTTGCTCTGCGAACTGACAGGTGGGACCGAGAAACCAGGTGACAATTTAACCAGTCAACAAAGTGCCACGTCAACTATGTGGCCGGTCAGTAGGGTGCAATACGGTGCTCTATGATGAGCTAGTGATCGTATAATGACGACAAAACTATATATAGTGACCGTAAAGAGCGTATTGTTACATACGTTGACCGGCCAGTGTATTTTTCTCGTTTCAAATTAAGCCATATTAACCGGAAAGGACGCAGTATGGACTAGTACTAGTACTGCTTTGATGTGTCCCGTCAACTCGCGAACGAGGGAAAGCTTGATTACTACGCCTCTCCCTCGCCCATGTGCGCGGTGGCTCGCAGGACGAGGAGAGGGTTTTGACTACAGCGCCTGAGGGAGTCTTGCACTAAGGGGTCCTTGGGCGTCCGGCTTGTTGGATATGGGCCGGACTGGTGGGCTATGAAGATTCAAAACCGAAGACTCTCACCCGTGTCCGGATGGGACTCTCCTTGGCGTGGAAGGCAAGCTTGGTGTTTGGATATGAAGATTCCTTTCTCTGTAACCGACTTTGTACAACCCTAGTCCTCTCCGATATCTATATAAACCGGAGGGTTTAGTCCATAGGGATGATCATAATCATACAAGCTAGACTTCTAGGGTTTTAGCCATTACGATCTCGTGGTAGATCAACTCTTGTAATACTCATATTCATCAAGATCAATCAAGCAAGAAGTAGGGTATTACCTCCATAGAGAGGGCCCGAACCTGGGTAAACAGCATGTCCCCTGTCTCCTATTACCATCGACCTTAGACGCACAGTTAGGAACCCCCTACCCAAGATCCGCCGGTTTTGACACCAACATTGGTGCTTTCATTGAGAGTTCCGCTGCATCGTCGCCAAGAGGTTCGAAGGCTCCATCAATCATCTACAGCAATGCTGTCTTGGGGGAAGTTTTCCTCCTCGGCCGGATCTTCGTATTCGGCGGCTTCGCACTGCGGGCCGACTCGCTTGGCCATCCAGAGCAGATCGACAGCTGCGCTCCATGTCACTGGATTAGTTTTGGAAACCTGGACTATGTCGCTGACGTCCGGGGAGACTTGATCTTCCAAGGATTCGCGACTCCAACTCCCACTCTGGCCCTAGATCCGGAGTGCGTCGCCATGTACGAAGACGGACTTCTCGAGCCCGCCGGACTATCTGCGGCCACCAAACCCAGTACGGGAGAGCCGGTCGAAGTGGCGTCGCTGGCAACCATCACGAAGCCAGACCCTTCTCCGGACACTGGCTCCGAACCCTCGGAGTTAGCACCGTGTGAGTCCGGCCGGGGAGTATCCCTCCCGCCGTACTCCACGAACTCTCTTCTCTCTGAACAAACCTCGCCTTTAAGCAAGGCTCTGGACTTAATGCGATCCCTTGTCATTACAGAGGAGCGACGTCCGATCTATGCCCAGCCCAGACTAGGGGCTGAGAGCAGGGAATTTTTCCTCCCACCCACCACCCACCTTATAGCCACTGTCGAGGACTTAACCGACATGCTCGATTACAACTCCGAAGACATCGACAGTATGGACGACGACGCTGGAGAGGAGCAGGCCCAAAGCCCACCGCATACCGGACGCTGGGCGGCCACCTCCACGTACGATATATATATGGTGGATACATCCAAAGACGATGGCGAGGACGGCGGTAGGGATCCGGTTAAGGACAATAACACTAATAAACCACCGAAGCGGCGGCATCAGCGGCGCCATTCAAAATCATGTCGTGACAAAGAAAGCAATACCGGCACCGGAGAAAATAATACTCCGGAGAACGCCGAAGACCCAGACACCCTCATCAAACCAGCTTCCGAACAGGAAGGTAGGGAGGAAGGGCAGAGTAACCCCGACGAGCCAGTTGGGAACGACGACTCGAAGGACAGCAGCTATATGCCACCCTCCAAAGATGAAATAAGTCTCGGCAACGAAGACTTCATCGTGCTGGAAGAACCCCTCGAGCAAGAACGCTTTAAGAAACAGCTCATCGCAACCGCGAGAAGCCTGAAAAGGAAGCAGCAATAGCTTCAAGCCGAACAGGATACGCTCAACGACAGATGGACTCAGGTCCTAGCAGCCGAGGAATAAGGCCTCGAGCGCCCGACCAAAAGATCTCCGAAGCGCAAATTGTTACCTCAATTTGATGATGAGGCACTGGAGCCTGTACCGTCAGCGTGTAATGCGGCTGACCGACCACCGTGTGGCCTGGACAAAGCGGCAACTCAAGCCAAACACCAGCCCATACTACCCCGCCGTAAAGGCAGCGACATAATTGCTCGGGGTCATACATATGACCTGTGGCAGGACCTGGACAGTAGAGTAGACCAGAGCAGATCGATCTATGGATCGCGGGGGTGTGCCCCGACACGCGACGACGGCTATCGGGCCGAACGCAACAAACATAATCACGCCCGGGCCGAGAACCGCAGACGGACTCCATCCGAGCTACGTCACGACGCGGCCCGATACAGAGGCACCGCACACCCCCTTTGCTTCACTGACGAAGTAATGGAGCACGAATTCCTAGAAGGGTTTTAACCCGTAAACATCGAATCATATGATGGGACAACAGACCCCGCGGTATGGATCGAGGATTTTCTTCTCCATATTCATATGGCCTGTGGTGATGATCTCCACGCCATCAAATACCTCCCACTAAAACTAAAGGGACCAGCGCGGCACTGGCTAAACAGCCTTCCAGAAAACTCCATTGGCAGCTGGGAGGACCTGGAAGACGCCTTCCGCGATAACTTCCAAGGTACATATGTCCGGCCACCAGACGCCGATGACCTAAGTCACATCATCCAGCATCCCGGAGAGTTAGCCAGGAAGCTCTGGACAAGGTTCTTAATTAAAAAGAACCAAATTGTCGATTGTCCAGACACCGAAGCCCTCGCGGCCTTCAAACACAGCGTCCAGGATGAGTGGCTCGCCCGCCACCTCGGTCAAGAAAAACCTAAATCCATGGCAGCCCTTACCGCCCTGATGACCCGGTTTTGCATGGGAGAAGACAGCTGGCTTGCTCGTAGAAGCAATAGTGCCAGTGATCTGGGCACTTCCGAAGTTTGAGACGGCAACGGCAAGCCACGACGTAATAAACACAAGCGTCGCAATAATAATGAAGGAACACAAGACACGGCGGTCAACGCCGGATTCAGCGGCTCCAAACCCGGTCAACGGAAAAAGCCATTCAAGGCAAACAGAGACGGACCATCCAATTTAGACAAGATACTGGATCGGCCATGCCAGATTCATGGCACCCCCGATAAACCAGCCAATCATACCAACAGAAGCTGTTGGGTCTTCAAACAAGTCGGCAAGCTTAACGCTGAACACAAGGGGAAGGGGCCGCCCAGTGACGGCGATGACGAAGAGACTCGCCAATCGAACACCGGGGGTCAGAAGCAATTTCCCCCCGAAGTAAAAATAGTAAACATGGTATACGTGACGCACACCCCTACAGGGGAGCGCAAGCACGCACTACGGGACGCCTACGCCATAGAGCCGGTCGCCCCAAAATTTAATCAATGGGCGGCCTGCCCGATCACTTTTGATCGCAAGGACCACCCAGTCAGTATCCGTCACGCAGGTTCAGCAGCTCTGGTCCTCGACCCAATTATCGATGGGTTCCATCTCACAAAATTCCTTATGGACGGCGACAATAGCCTTAATATACTCTACCAAGACACTGTCCGCAAAATGGGCATTGATCCCTCAAAAATCAAGCCCACCACAACTACCCTCAAGGGAGCAGTACCCGGCGTAGAAGCTCACTGCACGGGCTCCATCACATTGGAAGTCGTTTTTGGTTCGCCGAACAACTTCTGAAGCGAAGGCTTGGCCTTCGATATTGTCCCGTTCCGCGGTAGCTACCATGCACTTCTGGGCGTACCGCTTTTGCTCGTTTTAATGCAGACCCACACTATGCCTATGCAAAACTTAAGATGCTCGGTCCACGCAGCGTCATAACGATAAATGGAAGTACGGAACGCTCCCTCCGTACAGAGGAGCATACTACGGCTACAACTGCCGATGTACAAAGCGGCCTCATCAAGCCGCGTATCTCATCGGCCATCAAGCCACCGGTCTCTATTAAACAGGACCGATCAGTCTCAGAGCTAGATTAGCAGTTCAGCCTCCGTCGTCCGCCTCATATACCTATGAAGTTTGTACCGCGCATACATAATTATGCACTTAAAATACCCTTGTCATCGGTGGAGGCACAATACGGACAGGCCTACAATGCGGTTCGCACTACCATATCCTTTTTCCTTTTTCTAACTATTTTTTATCTTTTACCACAGGTGACTCAAAGGCTGGTCATCTCACGGACTCTTTCGGAGTTCGGCTTCGTACACTTACCCAAAGGCTATTCCTGTTAAGGAGTCCTTTCACCGAGGCAAGGTGGCGCAGACGTGCGACAGGAGGTCCAAATAATTTTTTGTAGACCGCACTCTTTATTTCGAGCTTGTAAAGTGCCTTTTCCTGAGCCTTCGACCCCCGGCATGTCAAATAGCCTGGGTAGTGGCGTTATTATCTGTAATATTGCGATTGACATATCAATCAGATTCTAATGAACATAATCCGTATTCAGTATTCACTTTTTCTAAAGAACTCAATTTTGCTTCTTCGGTTGTTTCACACACGCACCTCGGCAAAAATTGCCAGGGGATCGATATAGCAACATATGAGTTGCCGACAAGTCCGAACAGCTTTACAGCATACTTCGGCGTCACGAGTTTGGCCTTATATGCATCAGCTCCGAATCATGTCTTTGGTCAATAGTTGGGTTGCCCGGCTCCTGTGCTTACTACCTTACGTTCCGTCCCATTGGCTAAGGTAGTAAAGGGAGAACTATTGCGGTTGTGTTTCCGGTTCATCTGGTCAAGCACCTCAGTAGAGAAAGCTGAAAACTGACTGTCATGATGCAGCGAGAGCTGGTCAACCACTCGATGAGTTATCATAATCTCTCGCGATTCCTTCCGTACTAAACGAAGGATCGTTCTTCTGGTCACCTATGTAACGCACCGCGTCCGGATAACTGCGTACATACCAGGGGTTATATCGTAGACCCACCATCAAACTCCTATGGCTAAGTGAAAGTGTTAAAGCCCTATAGTCCGATTGCCTAGTTCGCCGCACTGACACCTCCTTCACGGACCAAGACGTTGGGTCAAGAGTGATCAAGTGCTTTTTCCGAACACCCCCGTATTATATGCGAGGAGGCTGAAGCCGACGACTGGTAAACTTTCAGATTATACAAAAAAACGGCCGCATAGGAGGAATCAAAACTTTCACGCAAAAGTATAAAAAACATAGCCTTAATATATCATAATATTGTTTTTACAATTTCGGTACATTCACTCGAATATCATATCCTTTGAGCACTGACCCTCTATCAAGCGGGCGCCCTCTAGGACATCCTCAAAATAATGCTCTGGCATGTGATGGTCCTTCCCCCTGGGTGGACTCTTTGCTGCGATGTCGGTGGCCTTCATCTTTGCCCAGTACATCTTGACGCGGGCAAAGGCCATCCGTGCACCTTCAATGCACGTTGACCGCTTAACGGCGTCGATACGCGGAACTGCATCAACAAGTCGCTGCACCAAACCGAAATAACTATTCGGAATTGGCTCAGTCGGCCACAGCTGGACCACGACGTCCTTCATGGCAGATTCGGATATCTTGTGGAGCTCGGCCCACTGGGCCATCTGTTCGTTCAGCAACTGTGGACGCTTTGGCGTGCTGAATTGCGACCAGAAAAGCTTCTCCGTTGCATACCCTTCTTGCGCTTGGAAAAACTGTGCCGCATCGGAGACACTCTTTGGCAAGTCCAAGAATGCGTCTGGAGAACTCCTCATTTGATTAAGCTGGCATACTTCGGATCGCCGAATTTAGTCTGTAATAGAAAAGGCTTACCGGCTGCTATCTCCCTAGCTTGCCGGATCTCCTCCCGAGCCACTCTAGACTCGGACCGTACTTCTCTCGCCTCTTGTAAGGCCTTGTCGGATTCGGCTACTTTGGCTTTGTTCTCCTCTTCGAGTGGTTGGCATTTGCCAGTGGCATCCTTTAGCTCTCGCTCTATGGAAGATATTCTCTCCTCGCACTGGCGCCGAGCAGCCTATTCGGCCTTTAACTCATCAGCTGCCTTCTTGGCAGCCACATTACTCATCCTGGCTTGCTCCTTGGCTCGGGCAAGCTCAACCCGAAGGGTCTCAACCGCGGCAGCACTATCTGCAGTTATGCATGTCTCAGTATGTAATTCTCAGCTTCGTGCTAATGTTGTTATACATACATATACTGACCGCCCCAAAACATACCTTGCGCCTCATCGAGCCGCCTGTTAATAAGGGTGATGTCGTCATTCGCCACATCAAGTTTCTGCTTCAGACCTGCAACCTCTGTAGTGTGGGCAGTCGCCATGGATGTAACAGCATGTGTTCCAATTAATTAGATTATTTCCTGAGCATGTCTTTTTCGATCCTCTGATTGCCTCCCTTTGGACGCCAACCAGAGTCTCATGGGCTACTATCTATACACAGTTGCATTTTGTCCGTAGAGCACAATTGAAAATATTACATTACGTACCTCCAAGCCTCTTAGCAGGCCCATGAAGGCGTCATTCAATCCACTTTTCGCGGACAGAATCCTCTCAACTACCGTACCCATTAAGGTACAATGTTCCTCTAAGATGGACGCATGTTGCAGCATGTCCATCAATGTATCCGGCACCTCCGGATTCCTGGAAGCGGCTGCAGGAGTATGGACTCCTTTTGAAGGGATATGCTTACTCGACCCTAGAGTCGTCTCCGGATGTAAACCGGCTAGTCCGGGGCCTTTACTGTTGGTCCCCGTTGGGGCCGCATACCCCGAACCTTGGGCGACCAAAGTTTCACCTTCGGGCGTTGTCTTCATTATCCCCCGCACCACTTGCTGATCAGGAGAGGTCCTCCGGGACGACACCTCAAAGTCGTCCACTCTATTGGGCGGGGAGGCCTGTGGAGGCATCTCGCTTTCCATCATCTCCGGAAGCAGATCCCCCGAGGAGGAGGACTGTTGAGGAAGACTGCGCGCCGGACTGCAGATGCATATTAGATGTTACCCTTGTAACATGAAAGGAATGGGGTATGTTTAGGACACCCTTGTTCACTTATGATTCGGCTAAAGGCTTGTCCTTATGGAGGAACTGCGCGACAACTCCGTCTTCCGAACCCAAACCGCCCGAAAGGGGCATCTTCCCTCGCTTGGGAGCCTTTACCTCCAAATCTTCGAAGGCGTTTCTTTTCTTCCCATGGGGAGAAAGGATGTCAACTTCTCCTTCTCTCTCGTCTTCGAAAGAGGGAGTCCTAATCTTCCCGAACATAGTGCCTGGTGTACCTTCAGAATGGTGGCCGCCTTTGGCCTTCCCGCTCTCCTCCTTGTCCTCTCTCACGGGCACTTGGTATGGTGCCGGAGCCAGCATCCTTGTTAGCACAGGATCAGCTGAGTCTTCGGGAAGAGGGGCCGAACACCTAATTCGCTCCGCCTTCTTTATCCAGCCCTGGAAAAAGATGGTTTTCTCAGTATCTTATTATGGGATATTTAACTAAGTTGTGTTCGGGGGTCGAGTGCTTACCGAGGTATCCGTATGATTGCAGTCGAGGCCGATGTCCTCGGTGGTATCTGGCCACTATTTTCGTGTCCCGAAAAATAACTTCCACATTCCTGTGTGCGTCGTGCCGAAGAAGTGTTGAAGGGTTCGTGGTCCTTCCGGATTGAACTCCCACATGCGGAGGGGCCGTCGGTGGAATGGCAGGACCCGGCGGACTAGCATTACTTGAATCACGTTGATGAGACCGGTGTCCTTCTCAAAGAGACTCCGGATGCGGCTTTGTAGAGTCTGCACTTGGTCAATTGATCCCCAGTCCAACCCCTTATTGATCCATGATGCGAGCTGTATTGGAGGGCCAGATCAGAATGCAGGTGTAGCTACCCACTTGGTACCACGGGGTTCAGTGATGCAAAACCACTCCCGCTGCCATAAGTTGGAGGATTCCGTGAAAGAACCTTTTGGCCAAAGAGTGTTGGTAAGCTTGCTCACCGTGGCACCACCACACTCCGCTTGCTTCCCCTCGATCACCTTCGGCTTCACATTAAAGGTCTTGAGCCATAAGCCGAAGTGTGGGGGAATACGGAGAAAGGCCTCGCACATGATGACGAACGCCGAGATGTGAAGAAAAGAGTCCGGGGTTAGATCGTGAAAATCTAGCCCGTAATAGAACATGAGCCCACGGACGAACGGATGGAGAGCGAACCCTAGCCCCCGGAGGAAGTGGGAGATGAATGTGACCCTCTAGCCTGATCTGGGGGTAGGAATAACCTGCCCTTTAGCAGGGAGCCTGTGGAGGATTTCTGCGGTTAGGTATCTTGTCGTTCGGAGCTTCGCAATATCCTCCTCTGTGATATAAGAGGCCACCCACCGGCCTTGAGGGCTGATTCCGGACATGACTGGGAGGCTCGTAGCAATTAAGTTGAAACCTGGGTGCTGGAACTCTAGGTTGGAAAGGTTGAGGAAGAGGCAGGCGTAGAGGAGAAAGACGGGTCTGTGCCCCTTTATAAAGGCGGTGAATATCAAACGCCTCCTCATGGGCCTTAAAACTTGCCTATTCCCAGGGAATCATGCCGACGGGACGGTTGGATTACCTACGCCCATATTGATGAGAATCCCGTAATAAAGGGACACGATCTCTGCTTTGACAAGACGTGCCAATGAAACCGCATCTCAAAACGTGGAGCGGCAGGCCGAAAAACGGTTTGAAATAATGACCGGGTGGTGATGTGGCATCACGCTACAAAAGTTGTCAGTGGATTGGACTCATGAAATATTATACTCTCTGAGGCTGTGTGTGGTACTTGTTTTGCAGAGCCGGACACGATCTTTGTGTTCGAAGGCTATCTTGGAGTATTCGGAGGAGGAACCCGCCTTGCCATGCCGAAGATAATCTGCGCGCCGGACACCTCGTCATTGAAACCTGGTTCAGGGGCTACCGAGGGAGTCCTGGACTAAGGGGTCCTCGGGCGTCTGGCTTGTTGGATATGGGCTGGACTGGTGGGCTATGAAGATACAAAACCGAAGACTCTCACCCGTGTTCGGATGGGACTCTCCTTGGCGTGGAAGGCAAGCTTGGCGTTCGGATATGAAGATTCCTTTCTGTGTAACCGACTTTGTACAACCCTAGTCCTCTCCGGTATCTATATAAACCGGAGGGTTTAGTCCATAGGGATGATCATAATCATACAGGCTAGACTTCTAGGGTTTTAGCCATTACGATCTCATGGTAGATCAACTCTTGTAATACTCAGATTCATCAAGATCAATCAAGCAGGAAGTAGGGTATTACCTCCATAGAGAGGGCCTGAACCTGGGTAAACATCGTGTCCCCTGTCTCCTGTTACCATCGACCTTAGACGCACAGTTCGGGACCCCCTACCCGAGATCCGCCTGTTTTGACACTGATAGCGCCCTCTCCCTCTCGCTCGCCCTCGCCCTCGCGGTGGACGTGCAGCAGTTCAATCGGTGTCAGATTGCTAGAAGCATATTGTACTATAGTATCATCATTGTTGGACCTTCCGAAGAGGCGAAGAGCCAAGTGCAAGGTTCACACAAGTACGAACTGTTGAACCTCCCGAAGAGGGAAAGAGCCAAGCGCAATGTTTTATAGGAGTTGTCATCCTAGTAGGAGTATGCTACAACTATAGCGAATGATGCTACTGTACGATGTCGCCACGTCACCTATATCCAAAGCTGTGCCACCTTTTTTTCCTCAAAGAGCGTGTTGGAGCCCGTGCAACAACCACACAAGTTGCACGTACACATAACAAATTTACTAGTAATAAATTCTAAAGGACAAATGCCAGTATGCCACACAAGTTCATCTCCAATTCATGTGATAAATTTGTGCACGACTAGTCTACATATATTCACAGCGCTACCGTTCACAATTTACCATACCCCACTTACACGTTATAGATGGGCTACATGTCCTCCTCCAGGTTCTAGTCCCAGGTGTTCTTCATGGATGGCACGATCCATAGCGGTGGGCAATGGGAATCATTGTCGCAGCTTTCTAGTCTGGTTCCACACGATGGAGACTCATCCAAGCTGAAGCGACATAAATTAGGGATAGTGTGTCCCAGCATGTCGTTCATCCGGCGGTGCGCACTGAAGACACAACCATGCTTCATGAACGGCAGGCCTTCGGTGTCGTACATGGAAGGTGGCGTCCGCTTCACAATGGGGTAGCTGTCCCCAATGAAAAGCGAGTACTCTCCAAGAGTGTTCCTCGACACCCACGTAGCATCACGGGGGTCGAACTCAGCGTCGTTCATCTGGTACACGCGGCATCCCGATCTGGACACATGGCGACGTACACAGTCAAGGTCCATGCATAATAATGTTGTGCTAAAATATGGCGGTCAGTAATACTGTGCAACAAATAGTACTACTCCGGTATAGAGGAAGTAAAATAACCGGCTTATTATATATAGCCACTCTTGGCTACATGGATGAGATAGTAAGTCATGGAAAAAAATGGTGGCAGCTAGTGGGTTCAAGTCTTCAAGGGCCTAGCTTAGCTATACGCGTCCTACAAGGTAAAAAGTACTCCTACTAGTACTGGTAAGTAGTAGTACAACAACGAAAGAGAAGGCGAGAGGGTTAAAAAATATAATACTAAATGGAATACCTGGGTAGATGGTGACGGTCCGATCGTGGTAGATTGTGTGACCATGTTGCACATCAGTGGTACCATGGGTAACGACTGCTAAGATAGTTGATCCCAATATGCCAAAGTCAGCTACAAGGTTCCAGGTTAGACCGAATCGCAGATGCAAATGCACATCCAGGATTGGCAATCTTATTTTGATCGGGGGATGACTGGTCCCTGCAAAATAATGGAGTACCGTTAGGTATGCAAATGATGGTTTGTGCATTCCGTTTGTAATCTCCCATACCGTAGGATGGCAACCAAATGAAACAAGTCCCCTGGCTTGTCACCATGAAGATGCGGCCTAGATGGAACACGACGTCTTCGAACGTGTAGGGGTACAAATCTGCCGCGGCCAACATGCACCAGCCTCTGCCCTGTCTGCCGTTACTGCCTCTTGTATTGATGGCAATCCTTATGTCGAACACCGCGAAATAGTAATCGTCGTAGCCGCGTCGCTTTGGCGGCGGGTCCGCAATTGCTATCTTCTTCAATCTCATGTTGGCATCATCATACGTATTCAAGCCCAGCCAGTCCGAAAGGCCGATCCCAATGGTGGAGAAGGAGTCTACGGGAACGGCCGCACTGCTGTGGATGTTGTGCAAAATGATGGTGGTATCCGGCCAGAGGTATGCAAGCCAATCTTCATTGGCACCCACCCAGATCTATATATAAGACGGTGGGTAGCGGAGAAATTACGGGATGGAAATGGAACAACTAAGTACTACATGATCAAACTCCATGACTGACCTGCTCATCGGACAAAATCCGACTACCTCTCAACGTCGGCAACTCTAGCGGAGTCAACATGCAAACATGGCCATGGAACGGTGGACAGTTCGAGGGATTGTCCCATAGAAGAACCTTCTCCTCGAGGATGCATGGAAGACCAACAAGCATGGCCTTTTCCCAAGCCTGTTTAAGCACTGTCTTGAAAAAGTTGGTGCAGGAAGCACCGAGTCTTGCAGCGGTGAGGACGTCGGAGCGGCGTGCGATTTCTCCCAGAGGATCGTCGTCCAAGGTCTCCCAGCCCCGAGGAGGAGGAGAACCGCCTGGCGAATCCATGGGAGCAGCGACGAACTGCTTTCTCTTCGGGGGGAGGGGAACTGGTGAGGAGGAGATAAGAGCGTAGGGCCTCGTCCCTTCCAACTGTAGCTCCTCGATCATTCCTTAGCGAAGGGGTGAGGCTATTATTTACTACGTACTCGTACTGTAGCATTACTAGTACTACTTTCTCAACTAGTAGTGCGATGTACTGTACTTCTAGTATAGTGCACCGGTTTTGAACTCTTGAATCTCGGGGCCAAGGAGCTACAGTTGGAAGTGGAGGGTAGTACTGTTCTCTAGAACCATCGCTGTTGAAAGATCGTGGATGTCGCCTAGAGGGGGGGTGAATAGGCGCTTTAAAATAATTACGGTTTAGGCTTGAACAAATGCGGAATAAACCTAGCGGTTAATTTGTCGAGCACAAAACCTACAACAACTAGGCTCACCTATGTGCACCAACAACTTATGCTAAGCAAGATAAACTACTAGGTGATAGCAAGATATATGACAAGAAGCAATATGGCTATCACAAAGTAAAGTGCATAAGTAAAGAGCTCGGATAAGAGATAACCGAGGCACGCGGAGACGATGATGTATCCCGAAGTTCACACCCTTGCGGATGCTAATCTCCGTTTGGAGCGGTGTGGAGGCACAATGCTCCCCAAGAAGCCACTAGGGCCACCGTAATCTCCTCACGCCCTCGCACAATGCAAGATGCCGTGATTCCACTAAGGGACCCTTGAGGGCGGTCACCGAACCCGTACAAATGGCAACCCTTGGGGGCGGTCACCGAACCCGTACACTTTGGCAACCCTTGGGGGCGGTCACCGGTACCCGTCAAATTGCTCGGGGCGATCTCCACAACCTAATTGGAGACCCCGACGCTTGCCCGGAGCTTTACACCACAATGATTGAGCTCCGAACACCACCAACCGTCTAGGGCGCCCAAGCACCCAAGAGGAACAAGCTCAAGGGCACCAAGCACCCAAGAGTAATAAGCTTCTCAACTTGTAACTTCCACGTATCACCGTGGAGAACTCAAACCGATGCACCAAATGCAATGGCAAGGGCACACGGAGTGCCCAAGTCCTTCTCTCTCAAATCCCACCGAATCAACTAATGCTAGGGAGGAAAATGAGAGGAAGAACAAGAAGGAGCACACCAAGAACTCCAAGATCTAGATCCAAGGGGTTCCCCTCACAAAGAGGAGAAAGTGATTGGTGGAAATGTGGATCTAGATCTCCTCTCTCTTTTCCCTCAAAACTAGCAAGAATCCATGGAGGGATTGAGAGTTAGCAAGCTCGAAGAAGGTCAACAATGGGGGAAGAACACGAGCTCAATGGATAAGGTTCATTGGGGAAGAAGACCCCCTTTTATAGAAGGGGAAAAATCCAACCGTTATGTGCTCAGCCCGCACACGAGCGGTACTACCGCTCCACGAGCGGTACTACCGCTCTGGCGGAAGAAGCAGGGAAAAGGAGCAACCAAACATGAACCTTGGGGCGGTAGTACCGCATATAAGCGGTACTACCGCGCACCCCAGCGGTACTACCGCTGGAGGAGCAGAACACGGGACCAAAAATGCAGTAGCGGTACTACCGCCCGACCGGAGCGGTACTACCGCTTACAGGCGGTACTACCGCCCATCGGGGCGGTACTACCGCTTATAGGCGGAACTGCCGTGCCTTACTGCCGTGCAACTACTGCAAAACTCGACACGAAAAATGCAAGACCCAAAATCGAGGCGGTACCAGCGCGGAACCGTAGCCGTACTACCGCTTATGGCCATAGGCGGTACTACCGCTTTGGACAGCGGTACTACCGCTTGGGGCGATAAGCGGTACTGCCGCTCTGGTTGTGCTACTACCGCAGGGAGAAAACCAGAACTGCCATAACTTCATATGAGCTCCGAATTGAGCAAACTCAAACTTGTTGGATACAAGACGATGAGTAGCATCAAAACAGCGACTGGTTATAGTAAGAAGAGGCAGGGGAGGTATGCCAACAAATAGAGGAGTGAAACCTCCAACCGAGAAGAACCGGCATAACCTCCAACATTGAAAGCATCATAGAAGATGCGAGTGAACTCCGTTTTCGATGAACTCGAGCTTGTCATCAAGATGACCATAAGCTCCAAAACTCACAAAGAGAAGAACCAAACAAGAACCAACAAAGATGATGCAAGCATGCAATGGTTTGAGCTCTCTATGAACGATACGATCAAGCTACTCATCGAGAGCCCCCCTTGATAGTACGGCAATCGATCCTATAACCCGGTCTCCCAACTACCATCATGGGACCGGTAAAATAGAAAACCTATCAAGAGCAAACCTTTGCCTTGCACATGGTCCACTTGAGCTAGATGATGACGATCTTGACTCCCTCAAGTTGGACCACCTTTCTTGGTTGTATTGGCTTGATGAAGACTAGTTGATTGCTCCCCCATACTCCACTATGGGTGAGCCACTCTTCCGCACATCTTCACAAGTCCATTGTCACCACAATGGACGGCAAGCTTCAAGCATTTGATCTCTTCATGATGCTTCACTTGAACTTGCACACCGCAACATCTTCACAAGTCCATTGTCGCCACAATGGACGGCAAGCTTCAAGCATTTGAT
This sequence comes from Triticum aestivum, assembly GCF_018294505.1. Taxonomy (NCBI): domain Eukaryota; kingdom Viridiplantae; phylum Streptophyta; class Magnoliopsida; order Poales; family Poaceae; genus Triticum; species Triticum aestivum. Next base: position 299,440,924 of record NC_057799.1, read on the forward strand.
CTCTTCATGATGCTTCACTTGAACTTGCACACCGCAACCTAACCCCACAAAGAACTCTCACCAAGATCATGGGTTAGTACACAAAGCGTAATTGACAATGCTTACCACACCATGGGATCGCTTGATCCCTCTCGGTACATCTTGTGCACTTTGTGTGTTGATCAACTTGATTCACTCTTGACTTAGTCTTGATCAACCTTGACTCTTTCCAACTCTCTTCATTTGGATGATGTCTTGAAGGTAAACATGAATGATCACACAATCTTCTTCTTCAAGACATGCTTGCAATAAGCTCTACTCTCACATGACCAATCTTTGGATAATTCCTTAATAACACCTTGGTCACCACATAAACTCCTTGAAACCAACACATGGACTTCAAGAAATGCCTATGGACAAATCCTTCAAATATAACTCAAGGCAACCATTAGTCCATAGAGATTGTCATTAATTACCAAAACCCAACATGGGGGCACCGCATGTTCTTTCAGCTGTACTATCAATGCAGGGAAAGTAGACCCGCTGTAACACCCCGGATGTAACTTTCCATATTAGTAACTCCGACTCTTGCCATTTTCGGCTATGTGTTATGATATTTCCTTCGTGGTCGGGTTTTGTCTTTCGTTTTGCATTTTGTTCATGTCATGCATCTCATATCATGTCATCATGTGCATCTCATTTTGCATACGTGTTCGTCTCATGCATCCGAGCATTTTCCCCGTTGTCCGTTTTGCAATCCGGCACTCCCACCTCCTCCGGCGCACCCCTCTTGTTTCTTTTCGTGAGCGGGTGTTGAACCTTCTTGGAATGGACCGAGGCTTGTCAAGTGGCCTTGGTATACCACCGGGAGACCACCGGTCAAGTTTCGTTCCATTTGGAGGTCGTTTGGTACTCCAACGGTTAACCGGGTAACCGCAAAGTCCGTTTGTGTGTGCAGCAAAAACCCCTCTCTAAACAGCCCAAAACCCAGCAAACTCACTTCCATGCTCTAGGTCGTTCGATCACGATCGTGTGGGCGAAAATCACACTCCATTTGGAGTCTCCTAGCTCCCTCGCTATATAAATGCAACCCTCCCGAAATACATTCGCAGTCCAAACCCTAACCCGCTCCTCCGCGCCGCCGGACGTGTCCGCCCGGGGCCGGACACATCGGCGCCGCCGCCCCCAGCCACTCAGCGCACGACACGTGTCGCCCGACCCGCCGCCCGTACGCCGCGCCGCCCGCGGCCCGGAGGCCCGCATCAGGCCCCCCGAGCCCGAGGCTTCCTCCGCCGCCGCGCGCGCCTCCTCCACCCGCCGGGCCCCGCGCAACCATCGCCCCCGCCGCCGTCCGCCGGGAGCCCGAGCTCCGCTGGCCGCCGCCGTCCTCCGCCCTCGCCGCCGCGGCTCCTCGTCGCCGGCCGCCGCCGTCCTCTGCCCGTGCCGCCGCCTCCTCCTCCGACCGCGCCCATCGCCGCCTCCCCTCCGAGCTCCTCTCCTCCTCTCCTCCGGCCGTCGCCATCCACCGCCGGCGAGCTCGAGCTTGCGCCCCGGCCATATCTGGATCGAACACTCGGGTTGACTTTTTCTCCCCTCTCCCGAAAATCCTCCAAGTCCTTTATTTTTTACAATACATGGACCTGTTCATCGCATCATAACTCTCTGCATATAGCTCCGTTTCGTGCGTGTAATATATCGAAATGTTCGTCTCGTGCTGCTCTTCATTTTGTTCCATTGCACCATGTTAATTTGAGTCCATCTTGATGCCCAAATCTCTGGTGCAAGAGTGCTAGTTGCTGTTATCTGCTGTTACTTATCAGAACTTGAGGTTTTGTTATTTTTGTTGCATTTAATCTATGCATCTTATGGGCATGAGCTCTACATGTGTTTTGTTGTATGCCATGCCATCTTTACAGAGGTGTATGCCATGTATTTTGTGATCTCTGTGGTGACTAGCACAAGCATGAAAACTAGGCTTTGTAATGTTTCTGATTTCAGGGACTTAGTAAATTTACTGTCTTTGTCTGCTGTTATTTTGTTGCTATGTATCCTTGTGGCTACAGAGAGTTCCATGCTTATTTTGGAGATGTTCAGTAAGGATGTTTTATAGCTATTGTTGTAATTGATCCATTCATGCCCTTTTTTGCAATTATGGAGTGCCATAGCATGACTCAATCTTGCTCTACTTTTGCTATAAAATATTTCTGGCAGATTGTTTACGTGTTATTCAATTTTGCCAAGGTTGTTGTAGATGTTTCATACATGCTATGTAATTGCTCTTGCCATGTATAGCTTTATAAACATGCCAGCTTGCTGTAGGTATGCTTGTTTTGTCATGAATTGCTTTGTGGTGAGTGCATCAAGCTCACCAAGATGCCTTCATATTATTGTTTCTGCCATGCTCTGTTTTCTGCTAAGCCTGAAACCTGTTAACGGAACTTGCTATGTTTACATAGTTTCCATCATATCTTATGGTCCTTTTTGGCTTATGGTCAGTAAGGGACTTTTGTTATATGGATTTAGTAGAATACTTCCATGCCTTGTTTTTCCATTTTAAGTTCCTGTAGCATGTTGATTTCACGCTCTGAACATTGCTACCTGATGCTGTTTCTGCCATGTCCAGTAATTTCTCTTAAGTCTGTGAACCTGTTATCTTTTGCACTATTGCCATGCTTGTTTGAATCTGCTGTGGTGTGAACTAGCCGTAGCTCAGTGTTCATCTTTTGTCAAGAATCTACTGTAGATTGCTGGCATATGCTTTGTTGCTACATTGGAGTGCTGTAGCATTGTTACTTGTTGCATTCTAAGTGCTATCATGTTGTTAATCGCATATTCGTGTCATTCTTGTTTTGCTTGCCATTTGCAAACCGTGCATCCGTTTCCAGTGATCTTTATATCGATTTCGACTGAAATCATCTCATCTTTCCAGTGGCATGCTTGGTTTGCCAAGTTACTGCCTTGTTTCATCATTTTCCTTCTGGAGCACGCATATGCATCGCATATCATATCTTGCATATCATTCGTGTATTGCATCATGTTGCTTGTGCATTTCCCGTGATTGATTGTGGTTCCGTTGCTTGTGTTCTTGTTGTGGGTAGAGCCGGGAGACGAGTTCGTGAACGAGGAACCTGTTGAGTACGCTTACGAGGATCAAGCTTTCGACAACTCTGAGAACCTTGCAGGCAAGATGACCACACCCTCGAAATCACTTCTATCTTTGCTTTGCTAGTTGCTCGTTCTATTGCCATGCAGCGCTACCTACCACTTGCTATATCATGCCTCCCACATTGCCATGTCAAGCCTCTAACCATCCTTTCCTAGCAAACCGTTGTTTGGCTAAGTTACCGCTTTTGCTCAGCCCTTCTTATAGCATTGCTAGTTGCAGGTGAAGTTGAAGTTGGTTCCATGTTGGAACATGGATATTATGTTGGGATATCACAATATCTCTTATTTAATTAATGCATCTATATATTTGGTAAAAGGTGGAAGGCTCAGCCTTATGCCTGGTGTTTTGTTCCACTCTTGCCGCCCTAGTTTCCGTCATACCGGTATTATGTTCCTTGAGTTTGCGTTCCTTACGCGGTTGGGTGATTTATGGGACCCCCTTGACAGTTCGCCTTGAATAAAACTTCTCCAGCAAGGCCCAACCTTGGTTTTACCATTTGCCACCTAAGCCTTTTTCCCCCGGGTTTTCTAGAGCCCGAGGGTCATCTTTATTTTAAACCCCCGGGCCAGTGCTCCTCCGAGTGTTGGTCCAAACTAGAGCACCGTGCGGGACCGTCCCTTGGCAACTTGGGTTACGTTGGTACCTGTACGCTTAGCTTATCCGGTGTGCCCTGAGAACGAGATATGTGCAGCTCCTATCGGGATTTGTCGGCACAGCGGGTGGTCTTGCTGGTCTTGTTTTACCATTGTCAAAATGTCTTGTAAACCGGGATTCCGAGACTGATCGGGTCTTCCTGGGAGAAGGTTTATCCTTCGTTGACCGTGAGAGCTTATGATGGGCTAAGTTGGGACACCCCTGCAGGGTATTATCTTTCGAAAGCCGTGCCCGCGGTTATGAGGCAGATGGGAATTTGTTAATGTCTGGTTGTAGAGAACTTGTCACTTGACTTAATTAAAATACATCAACCGTGTGTGTATCCGTGATGGTCTCTTCTCGGCGGAGACCGGGAAGTGAACACGGTTGAGTTATGAATGACGTAAGTAGGAGTTCAGGATCACTTCTTGGTCATTGTTAGATGTCGACCGTTCCGTTGCTTCTCTTCTCGCTCTCTTTTGCGTATGTTAGCCACCATACATGCTTAGTGCCTGCTGCAGCTCCACCTCATTTCACCATCCTTTCCTATAAGCTTAAATAGTCTTGATCTCGCGGGTATGAGATTGCTGAGTCCTCGTGACTCACAGATTCTACCAAACAGTTGCAGGTGCCGATGATGCCAGTGCAGATGATGAGATCGACCTCAAGTGGGAGTTCGACGAGGAACGTGGTCGTTACTATGTGTCTTTTCCTGATGATCAGTAGTGAAGCCCAGTTGGGACGATCGGGGATCTAGCATTTGGTGTTATCTTATTTTCATTTGGATCTTGACCGTAGTCGGTCTATGTGTGTATTTTGGATGATGTATGGATTATATTTATGTATTGTGTGAAGTGGCGATTGTAAGCCAACTCTCGTTATCCCATTCTTGTTCATTACATGGGATTGTGTGAAGATGACCATTCTTGCGACAAAACCACAATGCGGTTATGCCTCTAAGTCGTGCCTCGACACGTGGGAGATATAGCCGCATCGTGGGTGTTACACCTGCATAGTGGGTACTCTCGGTGCTCTATTCAAGCGCGTAGCTGGCCTACTCAGCCGCTGCTCTCACGCACACACTAGCAGCCTGTTTATCAGCGACGGTTACTGCGGGGGCAGAACATTTGAGTTATTTGATACAGCGAGACTAGGCTTTTCACTTCCATTTGTGGAGGTGTAATGGATCTCATCGAACTTTGTTAGTAGTTCCTTCTTTATGAATGAGAAAAGGCAAAGCTTTTGCCTCCATTTCAAAAAAAATCACGTCAAGAGGAATTTCTTTTATAGAGCCGATAATGGAGTGAAGTCCATGCGTGCAACGCCACAAGCTACAGAGTAGTAGAGTACTAGCACTTTACGTACAGAGGCATATTGCACAGTTCCCAATGCCGCGCCAGGCTTTTCTGGCTCCTCGGGCTTAATTGGGAGGCGCTAGTTTAAATATTCTAGTAGTAGCTGATGAGGAAGCTGCAAGCGAGGTGCGGCTAGGGCGAGCATGCGAGCCACGAGATGATGGGAAGGAAAACCCTTTCACGTGGCTGGGCTATCCAGTGCACCCAGATTGTGGTGCGACACGTCCGTTCGACTTCAAAACTCAAACTGCCTCGTTTTGTGGAGTACTATTTAAAAAAGGCCGCCGTGCGTTCGGCCGGGATCGAACCCGCAAAACAAGGTATACACTCCCGCGACCACTAGTAGTACTCGTTGGAGTACAACGCAACCTAGAATCGCCTTTTGTCGCTAGTAGTACATTGTTCCTTACAAGAAACCACTAATAATGCCAAGAAACCACTAATAATACCAAGAAACCACTAATAATGCCAAGAAACTACTACCACATGCATACATGGCAGACTTAAGATAAGACTACCTTATCAACCATTGTACATGCCCTTACCAACCAGCCCTACCAAGAAACGACTACTCTACAAAGTGCCGTTCTAGGCACGTTTCAACCCATGTCGCCCCTTAAGTCAACACCTTCTATTCGACCGGCAAGTTAGGCGTTATGACTTGTGGGACCTACATGTTAGTCTGCACAAAAATCCCCGAGTGACCTCCTACCCCCGGCCCGTCCACCTAGTCATCCTCGGCCATGGGACGCAGCTACCGCCGCCGGCAGAAGGTGAGGTCAAAACCGCCGGCGGTGCGGAGCCCATCTTGTGGCAGGCCGGATGCCAGCTCCGTCCGGCGCTCGCGGCCGCTAGCTAGCCAAGATAGCTCCGTCCAGCTGCTTGTCTGCAAGGTTTGCTAGCTAGATTGGTACGGCGGCGCGGCGGCTTGCTCGCGCGCGTCGCGCTAAGGCCAGCCATCTGGCTCGAGCGAAGGCCAGCGCGGCGGCTTGCTCGCGCGTGAGTCACGCTCGGGCCAGCCTGCCAACCCGTACGGAGGCCAACGCGGTGTCCGGCCCGTCCGGCGGAGTCGCGGCCAACTCGCTCATCACCGGCGCCACCGACGAACACGCATCAGTACTATTTGAAGTAATGTTCAGGAAATATAATGATTTGAGGGGGAATATAACAGGATAGAAGGTCAGATGTGGGTCCCTCATGTCAATGGTCAAACAAAATGTGTTGGTTTAAGCTGCCTCGTCAGCATAGACGTGTGGGCCAACCCTGTCATAAACGGGTTTAAACGAACCTAATCGGCACTAGGTAGTAGTTTTTGGCACGGATTAAGAAATTTTGGGTATGTTTTTGCTATTTTTTGTACAATAGTTTCTTCCTAGGGCTGGTTGAAAGTGGTAGTTTTTTGTTAAATACTCTACATATTGTAAGTAGGAGTGAAAGTTAAGCTTTGGAAGCCAATAAGCAAGGCTAGTTACATAGTGCCTATGTGTATGTGATTGAAAGTAAATATCAACCATGAGTGACTAATATCTTGATGGAAAACTCAAAACTATGGAAATACTAGCATTTTTTGCATGGTTGGAAATACTAGCAATGTTCACGTGCGTTGCAATGGATCATAATTAGAATAATACTTATTCACAAACTTGATACAAAACACTCTAATTTTGATATACATATATCACTAGAGATATATTATGTTTCGATCAGAAAATATTCCTTGGGCTGTTTTGGTGAGGTGAGGAAGGGGTGTGGTTGGTTTTAAGATACTAATTATGGGTTTTTCTGCAAATTGGTAGAGAAGTGGGATGTTGGTGAGCAAAGGCAACAACTTACCTTGCAGTCGTTAGATGTAGATCTAATGGTCAGAAATGACGGATGGCAGACACACCATCATCACCAACTTAGTCTTCTGTAGGACTACTAGCAAGATGTCCATGCATTGCACAGAACATCAAGATGCATTTTTTATAAAACACTTGTTGTGATTGACCCATGCGGGAGTAATCCCATGTGTAAAAACTAATGATATCTCGAGAAAGAGGAGATAAGGTGAAGAGGAGTGGGGCGTGGTGGTGATTGGTGGTCGGACTGAGCGGAGGCAAGGGGATCGATACTTGTTTCCATAAACTAGGATCTACATTCTATTCAACGGCTCAGCATGTGGGGCCTTAGCACAATGACTTCTCGACTGTGTAAAACAAAGGTTTTTTCGTCGCCGATAAGGAGGGGGTGACGGCGGCGCGCTTTCGGCTTGCCCTAGTCCTAGTAGCCATACTAGGTGGTCTACGCACGTGTAGATTTATTCTTTTTCACGTCTCGTGTTCGCCGTACTGCCACGACTGTTGATGAATAGACGGTAAGTTATTCACGGGGAAACCCTTGTTGAGCGTGTTTGCGAGAGAGAGAGTGAGATACAGTGTGCGTGTGTGATATGTCTAGAGACCGAGGCAATGATAAGAGATTCTTTGTGCTATGTGTGTGGAGGATAGAGAGAGACATGTACATGGGGCTTTGTGTTGTGTAACGTGGAGACACATAGACATAATCAGAGAGTGAGTGTGTGAGATACACATGCGTACATGGGGAGAGATGTGTGAGTTAGAGAGATGGAGAATTTTGGCGTGCATCTGAGCTAGAGAGGGGGGTATATACATACCTAGATCTAGAGAGAATATGCAAGGGTGTGTGTCTTAAAAGAAGGATCCAGATAGATGGGTGTTTGTGCGTGTCTGTGTGTGTTTGTGCGCGCGTTTGTGTGTGAGAGGGAGTGTGTGTATGTGGAGTAGAGAGACCACTAATGATGTAAACCTAGTATAAGGGAAGGGGGAATGGTGTGACATGTGTGTCAAAGAGAGACAAAGGCATGTGTAGTAGCGGGATAGCATGGGTGCGGGTGGGGAGCAGACTATTTGGAAGAGACATCGAGTGTGTGTGAGAGTGAGAGAGAGAGAGAGAGCTAGCGACGGAGAAAGAGAGAGAGGAAAAGAGGGAGGAGAGAGGGGTCGTTTGTGTCCATAAGTGGCGTATAGATAGGGAGACAATGTTGATGTTGTTCGAAATTGGCCTATGTACGAAGACGCAAGGGACGCGAGTCGTCGTGTGTGTGATAGGGACTTCATGAGAGATCTAGAATAGATGGTGTAGAGAACAACGTGCGAGATTGAGAACGATGATACATTAGGGAGCTACGGAAAGAGTCACGGCATATATGTATATAGGGAAGGAGCTGGGGCGGGTCCGCATGTGGGAGAGATAGAAAGAGGAGAGTGGTGCACAAGGAGACAAAGTGTGCTTGTTTGCAGTGGGGGTGGTGTGTGAGGTGAGTGTGCGAGAACCACATAACTAGGGAGATAGACGTTTGGGGCGACATTTTGTGTGTATGGGAAAGATACACTCTACATAGTGCGTGTGCTTGGGAAATAGAGATGCCGGGAGACCTAGAGAGTGGGGGAAGAGATGTGTGCATGCCCGAGAGACAAAGTGATAAGAGACCTATATTGGGGTCCGGACTTTAGAAGAGAGGGGGGTGTTAATGTGCTCGTGTGTTCGTGTCTGGGGGTACATTTTTGTAATTCATTTAAACGAAGGTACATTTTTTAAGCTGGGATTTCGTGATTTCAAATTCATATATCAAACCTAGAGATATACACATACGGGCATGTTCAAACTTTATAATCATCCACTTTATTCATACACATACACATTTTTGCTTTTGTCATCATATTTAGGATAAACACATTTGGAATTTCATTTGAATTGGACCGTATGATGGTATTTTCTTGTACTAGATCAATGATCCATATTTGAATTGAATGGAGAATCTAAGTTTCGAGTTGGAGACATTGATTTTCAAAACTTGCACTTTTTTGCGTGCAAAACAAATAAATTCTCGGCCATGATATCATAGTCGGCCGTACAAGAGCAGAACACTTATAATTTTAGGTGCCAAAAGCTTTCAAACTTCCCGCTCACATCGAAATATCTCGCGCCCGAAAGTTTAGCCCTGCGATATTCCTCTTTTACCCCTGCTACATGAACGGAAAAGGGCTGCTTTGGTAACTCCATTGTTTTCCCCTCTTTGCCCCCAACATTCTTCCCCAAAGCCCCTCCCCTTCCCCTCCCCGACCCCCCCCCAACCACGGCAAGCTGCCGAATCTAGTCCTCTACCGCAGCGGTGGACCTCACACCCCGCCGGATCTACCTTCCGCACCTTGGAACCCCCAACTGCCAACTCACTGAAGGAAATATGCCATAGAGGCAATAATAAAGTTATTATTTATTTCCTCATATCATGATAAATGTTTATTATTCATGCTAGAATTGTATTAACCGGAAACATAATACATGTGTGAATACATAGACAAACATAGTGTCACTAGTATGCCTCTACTTGACTAGCTCATTGATCAAAGATGGTTGAGTTTCCTAGCCATGGACATGAGTTGTCATTTGATTAACAGGGTCACATCATTAGGAGAATGATGTGATTGACTTGACCCATTTCGTTAGCTTAGCACTTGATCGTTTAGTTTACTGCTATTGCTTTCTCCATGACTTATACATATTCCTATGACTATGAGATTATGCAACTCCCGAATACCGGAGGAACACTTTGTGTGCTACCAAACGTCACAACGTAACTGGGTGATTATAAAGGTGCTCTACAGGTGTCTCCGATGGTGTTCGTAGAGTTGGCATAGATCAAGATTAGGATTTGTCACTCCGATTGTCGGAGAGGTATCTCTGGGCCCTCTCGGTAATGCACATCACTATAAGCCTTGCAAGCAATGTGACTAATGAGTTAGTTGCGGGATGATGCATTACGGAATGAGTAAAGAGACTTGCCGGTAATGAGATTGAGCTAGGTATTGAGATACCGACGATCGAATCTCGGGCAAGTAACATACCAATGACAAAGGGAACAACGTATGTTGTTATGCGGTTTGACTGATAAAGATCTTCGTAGAATATGTAGGAACCAATATGAGCATCCAGGTTCCGCTATTGGTTATTGACCGGAGACATGTCTCGGTCATGTCTACATAGTTCTCGAACCCGTAGGGTCCGCATGCTTAAAGTTCTGTGACGATCGGTATTATGAGTTTTTGTGTTTTGATGTACCGAAGGTAGTTCGGAGTCCCGGATATGATCATGGACATGACGAGGAGTCTCGAAATGGTCGAGACGTAAAGATCGATATATTGGATGACTATGTTCGCACACCGGAAGTGTTTCGGGAGGTTTCGGACATATACCGGAGTACCGGGGGATTACCGCCCCCCCCCCGGGGAGTGTAATGGGCCTATTGGGCCTTAGTGCAGAAGAGGAGGGGCGGCCAGGGCAGGCCGCGCGCCCCCTCCCCCTCTAGTCCGAATTGGACAAGGAGGGGGGGCGGCGCCTGAGGGAGTCCTGGATTAGGGGGTCCTCGGACAGCCGGACTGTTGGACTATGAAGATACAAGATTGAAGACTTCGACCCGTGTCCGGATGGGACTCTCCTTGGCGTGGAAGGCAAGCTTGGCAATATGGATATGTAGATCTCCTCCCTTGTAACCAACTCTGTGTAACCCTAGCCCCCTTCGGTGTCTATATAAACCGGAGGGTTTAGTCCATAGGACAACAACAATCATACCATAGGCTAGCTTCTAGGGTTTAGCCTCTACGATCTCGTGGTAGATCAACTCTTGTAATACTCATATCATCAAGATCAATCAAGCAGGAAGTAGGGTATTACCTCCATCGAGAGGGCCCAAACCTGGGTAAACATCGTGTCCCCCGCCTCCTGTTACCATCCGCCTTAGACGCACAGTTTGGGACCCCCTAACCGAGATCCGCCGGTTTTGACACCGACATTGGTGCTTTCGTTGAGAGTTCCACCGTGCCGTCACCGTAAGGCTAGATGGATCCTTTGATCATCGGCAACGATGCGATCCAGGGTGAGGTTTTCCTCCCCGGACAGATCTTCGTATTCGGCGGCTTCGTACTGCGGGCCAATTCGCTTGGCCATCTGGAGCAGATCGAGAGCTACGCCCCTGGCCATCAGGTCAGGTTTGGAAACTTGAACTATACTGCCGACATCCGCTGAGACTTGATCTTTGACGGATTCGAGCCCATGTCAAGTGCGCCGCACAATCACGACGAGCATGACTTAGCTCTGCCGTCGGACAGTGTTCGGGAGATCACACCTGCAACTACTCCGGACCTCAATCCGGAACAAATTGCGCCATCTGAGGACGGGTGGATAGACCCCGCCACGGAGGCCGCACACTCAGCGGCGATAGAGCCGAATACTGACTTCACCTCTTATGAGACCCGTGTTGCCGGACATTTGGATTCGTCCCCGGCCACGGGCTCCGAACCGCCTGCGTCCGTGCCTATCGAATCTGATTGGGCACCGATCATGGAGTTTTCCTCCACGGATATCTTTCAGCACTCACCACTGGGCGACGTGCTAAACTCATTGAGGTCTCTCTCGTTGTCAGGAGACCCTTGGCCAAACTATGTCCGGCTAGAATGGGATGCGGACGATGAAGAAATTCGCTCCCTACCCACCACCCACTTAGTAGCCACTGTCAACGATTTAACCGACATGCTCGATTTCGGCTCCGAAGACATTGACGGTATGGACGATGATGCAGGAAACGAACAGGAACCACCGGCCACAGGGCACTGGACTGCCACCTCATCATATGATATATACATGGTGGACACCCCCAAAGAAGGCGATGGCGATAAGACAACGGAGGATAATCCCTCCAAGAAGCAATCCAAGCACCGACGTCAGCGGCGCCACTCTAAGTCCCGCCATAGCAAAAGCAGCGATACCGGCACAAGAGACAATAACACTCCGGATAGTGCCGAAGACGACGACAATCCCGTCCAGCCAGACCTCGAGCGGGAGGATGAACAAGCTAGCCCTCCGGAACAGGAAGCAAACGGAGAATCAGAGGATGACAATTACATGCCTCTCTCCGAAGACGAGGTGAGCCTCGGCGACGAAGAATTTATCGTGCCTGAGGATCCCATCGAGCAGGAGCGCTTCAAGCGCCGGCTTATAGCCACAGCAAACAGCCTGAAGAAAAAGCAACAACAGCTTCGAGCTGATCAAGATCTGCTAGCGGATAGATGGACTGAAGTCCTGGCGGCCGAGGAATACGAACTCGAGCGCCCAACCAAGAGTTACCCAAAGCGCAGGTTGCTACCCCAACTCGAGGAGGAAGCATTGAAACCTACATCACCAGCGTATGATGCGGCTGATCGGCCACCTCGTGGCCGAGACAGAGAGGCATATCAGCCCGAAGTCCAGCCCGCACCCCGCCGCCATTCAAACAAAAATACCAAGGCCCGGGGCAACACGCGGGACCTGCGAGACGTATTGGAAAACAAAGCAAAACATGCAAGATCGATCTACGGATCACGGGGGCGCGCCCCAACGCGGGACGATGACCGTCACGCCGGATATACTAAAAGCAAATCCGGCCGGGCCGAATACAGCAGACAAGACTCGTATGAACTGCGTCGTGATATAGCCCGGCACAGAGGCGCCGCACACCCCCTATGCTTCACTGATGAAGTAATGGATCACGAATTCCCAGAGGGTTTTAAACCCGTAAACATTGAATCATATGATGGTACAACAGATCCCGCGGTATGGATCGAGGATTTCCTCCTCCACATCCACATGGCTCGCGGTGATGATCTACATGCCATCAAGTACCTCCCACTAAAACTCAAAGGACCAGCTCGACATTGGCTGAATAGCTTGCCAGCAGACTCCATTGGCAGTTGGGAGGATTTGGAAGATGCATTCCTTGACAACTTCCAGGGCACTTATGTGCGACCACCGGATGCTGATGACTTGAGCCATATAACTCAGCAGCCAGGGGAATCAGCCAGGAAATTCTGGACCCGGTTCCTAACTCAGAAAAACCAAATTGTCGACTGTCCGGATGCAGAGGCCTTAGCGGCATTTAAGCATAACATCCGTGACGAGTGGCTCGCCCGGCACCTCGGCCAGGAGAAGCCGAAGTCTATGGCAGCCCTCACGACACTCATGACCCGCTTTTGCGCGGGCGAGGATAGCTGGCTGGCTCGCAGCAACAACACATCAAGAAGTCATGGCAATTCAGATGCCAAAGATAGTAACGGCAGACCACGTCGCAACAGACACAAGCGCCGCAACAACGGTGACAACGCCGAAGACACGGCAGTCAATGCCGGATTCAGTGGCTCTAAATCCGGTCAGCGGAAGAAGCCGTTCAAAAGAAGCAACCCGGGCCCGTCCAGTTTGGACCGCATACTCGATCGCTCGTGTCAAATTCACGGCACCCCCGATAAGCCAGCCAATCACACCAATAGAGAATGCTGGGTGTTCAAGCAGGCCGGCAAGTTGAATACCGAAAACAAGGAAAAGGGGCTGCATAGCGACGATGAGGAGGAGTCCCGGCCGCCGAACACAGGAGGACAGAAGAAATTTCCTCCCCAAGTGAAAACGGTGAACATGATATACGCAACCCATATTCCCAAGAGGGAACGGAAGCGTGCACTAAGGGACGTCTATGCGATGGAGCCAGTCGCCCCAAAGTTCAACCCATGGTCTTCTTGCCCGATCACTTTCGATCGTAGGGACCACCCCACTAGTATCCGTCATGGCGGTTCTGCCGCATTGGTCCTTGATCCCATCATTGACGGATTTCACCTCACCTGAGTCCTTATGGACGGTGGCAGCAGCCTGAACCTGCTTTATCAGGATACAGTGCGCAAAATGGGTATAGACCCCTCGAGGATCAAACCCACTAAAACCACCTTTAGAGGTGTCGTCCCAGGTGTAGAGGCCCGCTGCACGGGCTCAATCACACTAGAAGTGGTCTTCGGATCTCCGGACAACTTCCGAAGCGAGGAGTTAATCTTCGATATCGTCCCGTTCCGCAGTGGCTATCACGCACTGCTCGGACGAACCGCATTTGCCAGATTCAATGCGGTACCGCATTATGCATACCTCAAGCTCAAAATGCCAGGACCTCGTGGGGTTATAACAGTCAATGGAAACACAGAACGCTCGCTCCGCACGGAGGAGCACACTACAGCCCTCGCAGCAGAAGCACAAAGCAGCCTTTTAAGGCAAACCGCCAATTCGGCGATAAAGACCCCGGACACCGTCAAGCGAGTCCGGAGTAACCTGCAACAGGATCGCCTGGCACGTTCAGAGCTGGCCTAGCAATTCGGCCTCCGTCCTAGTCCCAGTCAAGCGAGGAAATCATTGCCGCGCGTACATAATTACACACTAAAAATACCATGGGCATAGGCGGGGGCACGGCCAGGACACGCCCCACAATGCGGCTCAACCGCCCCAAGGGTTGTACACCTTTATCATTTTCTCTCTTTCTGGACCTTATTCTCTGGAAGCCCTTTTCGGCAGTCTGATTGCTGGACGCATTACGGGAACAAAATACCAAGGAGGCAAGAAGCTAAGACGTACAAGGGAATCCCCAGGTAGTCTCTGATAACGATTGAAATACCTGTTTTAAATACCCATACGCAGCTTGCCCTTGGATAGGACATGTCAAATAGTCCTATTTTTTGCTTATTGCACTACTTGTATCTGTACGCTTCGACGTATTATTTAATAACAATGCATAGAGTTAGTCTATTATTGCATTCCCCTTCTTTTTTTCCTTGTCTGCTTATTTACGACAAATTACACCTGTACATTCTGGTACGACCAGTACGCCAGGGGCTTCAGTATACCCCATAAATACGGTGTGAGAAGTCCGAACACTTTCGACAGTGCGGCACCCCGAACTTATAGCACTATATGCATCAGCTCCGAATCATGTCTTGGGTCAATAGTTGGGTTTGACCGGCTCCCATGTTTTGGTACCTTATGTTCCGCAATATCGGCTAAGGTAGCACTGGGAGAACTACTGCAATTGTGTCCTGGTTCTTCCGGACGAGCACCTCAGTAGAGAAAGCCAAAAACTTACTGTCATGATAAGGCGAGAGCTGGTCGTTGTTCGAGAGGTCTCAAGTCCTTAAAGACTTTTTCCGCTTCGGGCGAGGAGTCGGCCTTGCCCGACTTAGGCGTATATAGCGCCCCAAATTCGGCCTTCCGAATACTAGGGGCTTCGCCAAAATTTAAAATTGTGGACTTCTATGGCTAAGTGAGAGTGATAAAGCCTTATAGTCCGATTGCCTGGTTCGTTGCGCTGAACACCTCCCTCGAAGGACCCAAAATTGGGATAAAGAGTGCTCAGGTTTATCCCGAACACCTCAGTACTAGTTACATGGGGGCAGAAGCCGACGACTGGCCAACTCTCAGATTTTATAAACGGCTGCACAGAAGGTAATATTTTAAATTCACAAGCGTTGCATAGCGCAAATGAACTCGTTTCATATTACAGGATCACATGAGTACATTTATTCAAATATTACATCCTTAGCACATTCCTCCGCCACAAGGCGAGCACCCTTCAGGACACTTTCATAATACTTTTCGGGGTGGCGATGCTCCTTGCCCTCCGGCGGCCCCTCCTTCACCAGCTTTTCGGCGTCCAGCTTCGCCCAGTGCACCTTCGCCCGGGCAAAAGCCCTGCGCGCACCCTCGATGCAGACGGACCGCTTTATGACTTCAAACCGTGGGCAGGCATTCACAAGCCGCCTCACCAGACCGAAGTAGCTATCAGGCAGGGGCTCGCCAGGCCACATCCGGACTATAAGACCCCTTCATGGCCTGTTCGGCCGCCTTGTGGAGCTCGACCAGTTGCTTCAGCTGGTCGCTCAAGGGCATTGGGTGTTCGGTCCCAGTATACTGAGACCAGAACAACTTCTCCGTCGAGCTCCCCTCCTCGGCCCGGTAGAACTCCGCGGCATCCGACACACTGCGGGGTAGATCTGCGAACGCTCCTGGAGAGCTCCGAACTCGGGTAAGTAAAAAGAAAGTTTCCTTCACATGCTTGCTTTGCATAATGAATGCCTTACCCGCCGCTATCTTCTTCACGGCCTCAATTTCCTGGAGGGCCTTTTGGGCTTCGGCCTTGGCATGTTGTGCGCTTTCGAGGGCCTTCGCAAGCTCGGACCCTTGCGTCTTAGAGTCAAGCTCCAAGGACTCGTGTTTTTTGGCGAGAGCCTGGAGCTCTTGCTGCACCTCGCCTACTCGGGCTTCTTGCTTTTCTCGCTCGATGCGCTCCTTGGCCGCTTTGTCTTCGGCCTCGGATAGCGCCTTCTGCAGGGCCGCCACTTCGGTCGTGGCCCCTAGCAAAATTCATGACGATCCTATTATTCTAAAACCAATTTTTTTTATAATATGCAGACGGGTTATCACTTACATTTGTTCTCTTCGAGCTGCCTCTTGTTAAGGCCAAGCTCTTCCTTGGACCGCTCAAGGTCCCGCTTCAGTGCGGCGACCTCCGCAGTACGTGCGGCAGCGGCCAGCAGTGAAGCCTGCATATGCACATAGACATATTCCGATTAGACTCCTGCGGTTATTATTTGATCCTCTATTAGGCCTTTCTTCGCGAACGCCAAACAGAGCATCAGGGGCTACTGTCTATGCGGTAACATTCTCTTATAATCTGGTTACTTACCTCAAAGCCTGTTAGGAGGCTGGCACAGGCTTCAGTCAGTCCGCTCTTGGCGGACTGAACCTTCTTGACTACCGCACTCATGATAGTGCGGTGCTCTTCGTCAATGGAAGCGCCACGAAGCGCTTCCATCAAGTTGTCCGATGCCTCTGGATGGACAGAGGCCATCGGCACAGACGGCTTGCCCCCCTTAGCGAGGGGTTGCCTGATAGAATCTGGAACCACTGGAGGTTCCGGCACCGTAATCAGCTTGGGGCTAGACTTGCTGCCCCCGGCGTTAGGGCCCAAAGGAGTCTTGCCCCTCGTGCGCCCAGCGCCTGGAATGTCGCCTTGAAGCGCCTTCGAAACTGTCTCCCCTTGGTTTAGTCCCCTTTGAGACAACACCTCGGCGTCGTCCGTAGGGCGGGGGGAGGAGGCGGTCGGGAGTGAATTCCTGTTCATATCCGACGGGCCCAGAGAATCATCTGACGAAGATACGTCGATGTGGGCTCGGGATGGGCTGCATAATCATGCGTGGCGTGATAAGAAATAGTACAATAAGATGTACCAAGAATTACTATGGTATCCAGATACTTACGACTTCGCCAGGGGCTTATCCCTGGGCAGCCACTCGTCGTCGCTGTAGGCGGCGGTTGTGGAGTTGTCCGGAAGGAGGGTCCTTCCCTTCTTGGACCCTTCGGCCGCCCCAGCCGGGGCGGCCTTCCTTTTCTTGTCTCCCCGGCTGGGGAGGGGAGAACTTTCCTCTTCTTCCTCCTTGTTTTCGTGGGAGGAGTGCGCGTCGGTGTTTTCGGACGATGAGTCCAATATAACCTTGCGCCGGAGACCCTTCCTGGTCCCCGTGGCGTTCTTCTTGGCCTTCTTCTCCGGCACCTCATAAGGCACCGGAAGCGGCATCTCCGTTAGGAGAGCATCTGCCGGATCTTCGGGCAGGGGAGCCAGACAATCGATTGGCTCCGCTGTCGCTACCCAGTCCTGTTAAATGGCGTGGAGGCTTAGATCCCGCGCGTGGTTATACTGGGGAAAAGAACATCTTATGAGATGTAAAAGACTTACCGGATTGGCAGGGCGCTTTGCGCTGAGTCCGCGGTCCTCGGTGAGGGGAGGGAGGTACCTCGGCGCCCTTGAACAACACCTTCCAGACGTCCTTGTGCGTCGTGTCGAAGAGCTCTCGCAGCGTCTGGTGCTCGGCCGGGTCGAACTCCCACAAATTGAATGCCCGTCTTTGACACGGGAGGATCCGGCGGAAGAGCATGACTTGGACCATGTTGACGAGCTTGATTTTCTTGCTCATCATGTTTTTGATGCATGTCTGGAGTCCGGTCAGCTCTACCGAGGAACCCCAGGACAGGCCCTTCTCTTTCCAGGAGGTGAGCCGCATGGGGATTCTGGATCGAAATTCGGGGGCCGCCACCCAGTTGGTGTCGCGCGGCTCGGTGATGTAGAACCACCCCGATTGCCACCCCTTTATGGTCTCCACATAGGAGCCTTCGAGCCAGGTGACGTTGGGCATTTTGCCCACCATGGCGCCTCCGCACTCCGCTTGCTGGCCGACCACCACCTTCGGTTTAACATTGAAGGTCTTCAGCCACAGGCCGAAGTGGGGCTTGATGCGGAGGAAGGCCTCGCACACGACGATAAACGCCGAGATGTTGAGGATGAAATTGGGGGCCAGATCGTGAAAGTCCAGCCCGTAGTAGAACATGAGCCCGCGGACAAACGGGTGGAGGGGAAATCCCAGTCCGCGGACGAAGTGGGTAAGAAAAACCACCCTCTCATGGGGTTCTGGAGTAGGGATGATCTGCCCCGCATCTGGCAGCCGGTGTGCGATATCCGCGGCCAGATATCCGGCTCCCCGCAGCTTTGTGATGTCCTCCTCCGTAACGGAGGAGACCATCCACTTGCCTCCCGCTCCGGACATGCTTGGAGTGGTTTGAGGAGAAAAACGCGAACTTGGGTGCTGGAGCTCGAGTGCGCAAGAATGGATGAGCAAGGAGGAAGAAGGCGTGGGTGAAAAGGGGAATCCTTGTCCCTTTATAAGGGCGGAAGAAGCTATGCGCCTCCCCACCTACCTGGTAAACTCGCTTATTCCCCAAGCGCCGTAATTGATGGCGCGGTTGGGTTACCCACACCCGTATTGATGAGAATCCCGTGATAAGGGGACACGATCTCTGCTTCGACAAGACGTGCCAAGAAAACCGCCTCGCGATATGTGCAGTGGCTGGTTATGAAAAACGGTTCGAATAATGACCGGGCCGTAGTATGATGTCATGCTGCAGAATGTGTCAGCAGATTAGATTTGTGGAAATATTATTCTCTCTACGGTGGTATGTGGAATTTGTTTTGCAGAGCCGGACACTATCCTTGTGTTCAAAATCTTCTATGGAGTATTCGGAGGAGGAACCCGCCTTGCAATGCCGAAGACAATCTGCGCGCCGGACTCATCGTCATTGAAGCCTGGTTCAGGGGCTACTGAGGGAGTCCTGGATTAGGGGGTCCTCGGACAGCCGGACTGTATCCCTTGGCCGGACTGTTGGACTATGAAGATACAAGATTGAAGACTTCGACCCGTGTCCGGATGGGACTCTCCTTGGCGTGGAAGGCAAGCTTGGCAATACGGATATGTAGATCTCCTCCCTTGTAACCAACTCTGTGTAACCCTAGCCCCCTCCGGTGTCTATATAAACCGGAGGGTTTAGTCCATAGGACAACAACAATCATACCATAGGCTAGCTTCTAGGGTTTAGCCTCTACGATCTCGTGGTAGATCAACTCTTGTAATACTCATATCATCAAGATCAATCAAGCAGGAAGTAGGGTATTACCTCCATCGAGAGGGCCCGAACATGGGTAAACATTGTGTCCCCCGCCTCCTATTACCATCCGCCTTAGACACACAGTTCGGGACCCCCTACCAGAGATCCGCCGGTTTTGACACCGACAGCGCCCCCCTTTCCTTCCTCCTCTCTCATGCCCTTCCCCCTTCTCCTACTCCTACTAGGAAAGAAGGAGTCCTACTCGGTGGGAGTAGGACTCCCCCCTTGGCGCGCCCTCCTCCTTGGCCGTCCGCCTCCCCCCTAGCTCCTTTATATACGGGGGCAGGGGGGCACCCCAAGACACAACAATTGATCATTGATCTCTTAGCCGTGTGCAGTGCCCCCCTCCACCATAATCCACCTCGGTCATATTGTAGCGGTGCTTAGGCGAAGCCCTTCGTCGGTAACTTCATCAACACCGTCACCACGCCGTCGTGCTGACGAAGCTCTTCCCCGAAGTTCTACTGGATCGTGAGTTCGCGGGATGTCCCCGAGCTGAACGTGTGCTGAACACGGAGGTGCCGTACGTTCGGTACTGAGGATCGGTCGATCATGAAGACGTACAACTACATCAACCGCGTTGTCATAACGCTTCCGCTTACGGTCTACGAGGGTACGTAGACGACACTCTCCCCTCTCTTTGCTATGCATCACCATGATCTTGCGTGTGCGTAGGATTTTTTTTGAAATTACTATGTTCCCCAACAGTGGCATCCGAGCCAGGTTTATGCGTAGATGTTATATGCACGAGTAGAACACAAGTGAGTTGTGGGCGATACAAGTCATACTGCTTACCAGCATGTCATACTTTGGTTCGGCGGTATTGTTGGATGAAGCGGCCCGGACCGACATTACGCGTACGCTTACGCGAGATTGGTTCTACCGACGTGCTTTGCACACAGGTGGCTGGCGGGTGTCAGTTTCTCCAACTTTAGTTGAACCAAGTGTGACTATGCCCAGTCCTTGAGAAGGTTAAAACAGCACTAACTTGACGAACTATCCTTGTGGTTTTGATGCGTAGGTAAGAACGGTTCTTGCTCATCCCGTAGCAGCCACGTAAAACTTGCAACAACAAAGTAGAGGATGTCTAACTTGTTTTTGCAGGGCATGTTGTGATGTGATATGGTCAAGACATGATGCTATATTTTATTGTATGAGATGATCATGTTTTGTAACAGAGTTATCGGCAACTGGCAGGAGCCATATGGTTGTCGCTTTATTTCATGCAATGCAATCGCCCTGTAATTGCTTTACTTTATCACCAAGCGGTAGCGATAGTCGTAGAAGCAATAGTTGGCGAGACAACAACGATGCTACGATGGAGATCAAGGTGTCGCGCCAGTGACGATGGTGATCATGACGGTGCTTTGGAGATGGAGATCAAAGGCACAAGATGATGATGGCCATATCATATCACTTATATTGATTGCATGTGATGTTTATCCTTTATGCATCTTATTCTGCTTTGATTGACGATAGCATTATAAGATGATCTCTCACTAAATTTCAAGGTACAAGTGTTCTCCCTGAGTATGCACCGTTGCCAAAGTTCGTCGTGCCGAGACACCACATGATGATCGGGTGTGATAAGCTCTACGTTCACATACAACGGGTGCAAGCCAGTTTTGCACACGCAGAATACTCGGGTTAAACTTGACGAGCCTAGCATATGCAGATATGGCCTCGGAACACTGAGACCGAAAGGTCGAGCATGAATCATATAGTAGATATGATCAACATAGTGATGTTCACCATTGAAAACTACTCCATTTCACGTGATGATCGGTTATGGTTTAGTTGATTTGGATCACGTGATCACTTAGATGATTAGAGGATGTCTATCTAAGTGGGAGTTCTTAAGTAATATGATTAATTGAACTTAAATTTATCATGAACTTAGTACCTGATAGTATTTTGCTTGTCTATGTTGTTGTAGATAGATGGCCCGTGTTGTTGTTCCGTTGAATTTTAATGCGTTCCTTGAGAAAGCAAAGTTGAAAGATGATGGTAGCAATTACACGGACTGGGTCCGTAACTTGAGGATTATCCTCATTTCTGCACAGAAGAATTACGTCCTGGAAGCACCGCTGGGTGCCAGGCTTGCTGCAGATGCAACTGATGACGTTAAGAACGTCTGGCAGAGCAAAGATGATGACTACTCAATAGTTCAGTGTGCCATGCTTTACAGCTTAGAACCGGGACTTCAACGATGTTTTGAACGTCATGGAGCATATGAGATGTTCCAGGAGTTGAAGTTAATATTTCAAGCAAATGCCCGGATTGAGAGATATGAAGTCTCCAATAAGTTCTACAGCTGGAAGATGGAGGAGAATAGTTCTGTCAGTGAACATATACTCAAAATGTCTGGGTATAATAACCACTTGATTTAACTGGGAGTTAATCTTCCGGATGATAGTGTGATTGACACAATTCTTCAATCACTGCCACCAAGCTACAAGAGCTTCGTGATGAACTATAATATGCAAGGGATGGATAAGACAATTCCCGAGCTCTTCGCAATGCTAAAGGTTGCGGAGGTAGAAATCAAGAAGGAGCATCAAGTGTTGATGGTTAACAAGGCCACCAGTTTCAAGAAAAAGGGTAAAGGGAAGAAAAAGGGGAACTTCAAGAAGAACAGCAAACAAGTTGCTGCTCAGGAGAAGAAACCTAAGTCTGGACCTAAGCCTGAGACTGAGTGCTTCTACTGCAAACAGACTGGTCACTGGAAGCGGAACTGCCCCAAGTATTTGGCGGATAAGAAGGATGGCAAGGTGAACAAAGGTATATGTGATATACATGTTATTGATGTGTACCTTACTAAAGCTCGTAGTAGCACTTGGGTATTTGATACTGGTTCTGTTGCTAATATTTGCAACACAAAACAGGGACTACGGATTGAGCGAAGATTGGCTAAGGACGAGGTGACGATGCGCGTGGGAAATGGTTCCAAAGTCGATGTGATCGCCGTCGGCACGCTACCTCTACATCTACCTTCGGGATTAGTTTTAGACCTGAATAATTGTTATTTGGTGCCAGCGTTGAGCATGAACATTATATCTGGATCTTGTTTGATGCGAGATGGCTATTCATTTAAATCTGAGAATAATGGTTGTTCTATTTATATGAGTAATATCTTTTATGGTCATGCACCCTTGAAGAGTGGTCTATTTTTTTTAATCTCGATAGTAGTGATACACATATTCATAATGTTGAAGCCAAAAGATCCATAATTGATAATGATAGTGCAACTTATTTGTGGCACTGCCGTTTGGGTCATATTGGTGTAAAGCGCACGAAGACATGAAGAAACTCCATACTGATGGACTTTTGGAATCACTTGATTATGAATCACTTGGTACTTGCGAACCATGCCTCATGGGAAAGATGACTAAAACGCCGTTCTCCGGAACAATGGAGCGAGCAACATATTTGTTGGAAATCATACATACTGATGTATGTGGTCTGATGAATATTGAGGCTCGCGGCGGGTATCGTTATTTTCTCACCTTCACACATGATTTGAGCAGATATGGGTATATCTACTTAATGAAACATAAGTCTGAAACATTTGAAAAGTTCAAAGAATTTCAGAGTGAAGTGGAAAATCATCATAAAAGAAAATAAGGTTTCTACGTTCTGATCGTGGAGGAGAATATTTGAGTTACGAGTTTGGTCTTCATCTAAAACAATGCGGAATAGTTTCGCAACTCACGCCACCCGAAACCGCACAACATAATGGTGTGTCCGAACGTCGTAATTGTACTTTACTAGATATGGTGCGATCTATTATGTCTCTTACTGATTTACCGCTATCATTTTGGGGTTATTCTTTAGAGACGGCCGCATTCACGTTAAATAGGGCACCATCAAAATCTGTTGAGACGACGCTTTATGAACTATGGTTTGGCAAGAAACCAAAGTTATCGTTTCTTAAAGTTTGGGGCTGCGATGCTTATGTGAAAAAACTTCAACCTGATAAGCTCGAACCCAAATCGGAGAAATGTGTCTTCATAGGATACCCAAAGGAAACTGTTGGGTACACCTTCTATCATAGATCCGAAGGCAAAACATTTGTTGCTAAGAATGGATCCTTTCTAGAGAAGGAGTTTCTCTCGAAAGAAGTGAGTGGGAGGAAAGTAGAACTTGATGAGGTAACTGTACCTGCTCCCTTATTGGAAAGTAGTTCATCACAGAAACCGGTTCCTGTGACACCTACACCAATTAGAGAGGAAGCTAATGATATTGATCATCAAACTTCAGATCAAGTTACTACCGAACCTCGTAGGTCAACCAGAGTAAGATCCGCACCAGAGTGGTACGGTAATCCTGTTCTGGAAGTCATGTTAGTTGACCATGGCGAACCTACGAACTATGAAGAAGCGATGGTGAGCCCAGATTCCGCAAAATGGCTTGAGGCCATGAAATCTGAGATGGGATCCATGTATGAGAACAAAGTGTGGACTTTGGTTGACTTGCCCGATGATCGGCAAGCCATAGAGAATAAATGGATCTTCAAGAAGAAGACTGACGCTGACGGTAATGTTACTGTCTACAAAGCTCGACTTGTTGCGAAAGGTTTTTCGACAAGTTCAAGGGGTTGACTACGATGAGACTTTCTCACCCGTAGCGATGCTTAAGTCTGTCCGAATCATGTTAGCAATTGCCGCATTTTATGATTATGAAATTTGGCAAATGGATGTCAAAACTGCATTCCTGAATGGATTTCTGGAAGAAGAGTTGTATATGATGCAACCAGAAGGTTTTGTCGATCCAAAGGATGCTAACAAAGTGTGCAAGCTCCAGCGATCCATTTATGGACTGGTGCAAGCCTCTCGGAGTTGGAATAAACGTTTTGATAGTGTGATCAAAGCATATGGTTTTATACAGACTTTTGGAGAAGCCTGTATTTACAAGAAAGTGAGTGGGAGCTCTGTAGCATTTCTAATATTATATGTGGATGACATATTGTTGATTGGAAATGATATAGAATTTCTGGATAGCATAAAAGGATACTTGAATAAGAGTTTTTCAATGAAAGACCTCGGTGAAGCTGCTTATATATTAGGCATCAAGATCTATAGAGATAGATCAAGACGCTTAATTGGACTTTCACAAAGCACATACCTTGATAAAGTTTTGAAAAAGTTCAAAATGGATCAAGCAAAGAAAGGGTTCTTGCCTGTGTTACAAGGTGTGAAGTTGAGTCAGACTCAATGCCCGACCACTACAGAAGATAGAGAGAAAACGAAAAGTGTTCCCTATGCTTGAGCCATAGGTTCTATCATGTATGCAATGCTGTGTACCAGACCTGATGTGTGCCTTGCTATTAGTTTAGCAGGGAGGTACCAAAGTAATCCAGGAGTGGATCACTGGACAGCGGTCAAGAACATCCTGAAATACCTGAAAAGGACTAAGGATATGTTTCTCGTTTATGGAGGTGACAAAGAGCTCATTGTAAATGGTTACATTGATGCAAGCTTTGACACTGATCCGGACGATTCTAAATCGCAAACCGAATACATGTTTTTATTGAACGGTGGAGCTGTCAGTTGGTGCAGTTCTAAACAAAGCGTCGTCGCGGGATCTACGTGTTAAGTGGAGTACATAGTTGCTTCAGAAGCAGCAAATGAAGGAGTCTGGATGAAGGAGTTCATATCCAATCTAGGTGTCATACCTAGTGCATCGGGTCCAATGAAAGTCTTTTGTGACAATACTGGTGCAATTGCCATGGCAAAGGAATCCATATTTCACAAGAGGACCAAGCACATCAAGAGACGCTTCAATTCCATCCGGGATCAAGTCCAGGTGGGAGACATGGAGATTTGCAAGATACATACGGATCTGAATGTTGCAGACCCGTTGACTAAGCCTCTTCCACGAGGAAAACATGATCAACACCAAGACTCCATGGGTGTTAGAATCATTACTGTGTAATCTAGATTATTGGCTCTAGTGCAAGTGGGAGACTGAAGGAAATATGCCCTAGAGGCAATAATAAAGTTATTATTTATTTCCTCATATCATGATAAATGTTTATTATTCATGCTAGAATTGTATTAACCGGAAACATAATACATGTGTGAATACATAGACAAACATAGTGTCACTAGTATGCCTCTACTTGACTAGCTCGTTGATCAAAGATGGTTGAGTTTCCTAGCCATGGACATGAGTTGTCATTTGATTAACAGGGTCACATCATTAGGAGAATGATGTGATTGACTTGACCCATTTCGTTAGCTTAGCACTTGATCGTTTAGTTTACTGCTATTGCTTTCTCCATGACTTATACATATTCCTATGACTATGAGATTATGCAACTCCCGAATACCGGAGGAACACTTTGTGTGCTACCAAACGTCACAACGTAACTGGGTGATTATAAAGGTGCTCTACAGGTGTCTCCGATGGTGTTCGTAGAGTTGGCATAGATCAAGATTAGGATTTGTCACTCCGATTGTCGGAGAGGTACCTCTGGGCCCTCTCGATAATGCACATCACTATAATCCTTGCAAGCAGTGTGACTAATGAGTTAGTTGCGGGATGATGCATTACGAAATGAGTAAAGAGACTTGCCGGTAACGAGATTGAGCTAGGTATTGAGATACCGATGATCGAATCTCGGGCAAGTAACATACCGATGACAAAGGGAACAACGTATGTTGTTATGCAGTTTGATAGATAAAGATCTTCGTAGAATATGTAGGAACCAATATGAGCATCAAGGTTCCACTATTGGTTATTGACCGGAGACATGTCTCGGTCATGTCTACATAGTTCTCGAACCCGTAGGGTCCGCACGCTTAAAGTTCTGTGACGATCGGTATTATGAGTTTTTGTGTTTTGATGTACCGAAGGTAGTTCGGAGTCCCGGATATGATCACGGACATGACGAGGAGTCTCGAAATGGTCGAGACGTAAAGATCGATATATTGGACGACTATGTTCGGACACCGGAAGTGTTTCGGGAGGTTTCGGACATATACTGGAGTACGGGGGGATTACCGGAACCCCCCGGGTGTAATGGGCTTATTGGGCCTTAGTGGAGAAGAGGAGGGGTGGCCGGGGCAGGCCGCGCGCCCCCTCCCCCTCTAGTCCGAATTGGACAAGGAGGGGGGCGCCCCCCTTTCCTTCCTCCTCTCTCCTTCCCTTCCCCCTTCTCCTACTCCTACTAGGAAAGGAGTCCTACTCCCGGTGGGAGTAGGACTCCCCCCTTGGCGCGCCCTCCTCCTTGGCCGGCCGCCTCCCCCCTAGCTCCTTTATATACGGGGCAGGGGGGCACCCCAAGACACAACAATTGATCATTGATCTCTTAGCCGTGTGCGGTGCCCTCCTCCACCATAATCCACCTCGGTCATATCGTAGCGGTGCTTAGGTGAAGCCTTGCGTCGGTAACTTCATCAACACCGTCACCACGCCGTCGTGCTGACGAAGCTCTTCCCCGAAGCTCTACTGGATCGTGAGTTCGCGGGACGTCACCGAGCTAAACGTGTGCTGAACACGGAGGTGCCGTACGTTCGGTACTGAGGATCGGTCGACCGTGAAGACGTACGACTACATCAACCGCGTTGTCATAACGCTTCCGCTTACGATCTACGAGGGTACGTAGACGACACTCTCCCCTCTCGTTGCTATGCATCACCATGATCTTGCGTGTGCGTAGGAATTTGTTTGAAATTACTACGTTCCCCAAAACTCACCACTTCACCGGAGCTGCTTCAGCGACTGGCTTGTCCACCGCTCCAGATCTCCTTGACCGCCATCATGGTCCACCGCACCGGATCTGCTTAACCGGCGCCCTCGTCTGCCACAGTCTAGGCCCTTCACTGACTCCCTCGTCCGCCCCATCGTTGGCCCTTCATACAAGCCCTCGTCCGCCACAACAGATCCGCCTCACCGAAAGCACTGTACATCGCGCCCGTCGAAGCCTTCGTCCACTGCACCGGACCCGCTCCACGGACGCCATATTCAACATTACCGACCCTGCTTTACTGATGCCGCAGCCTCATCAGGTTATGTCAATTTGTACTCCTTCGGTTTTTCTCTTCTTTAACGTGCAACTGTTCACTTACCACAGATGAGCTTTCTTGTATGTCGACAGGCGCCGCAACCGAAGCACCAGAGCCGCTTCAGCGACGGCGACAGCCGTCCCAAACTCAACCGCAACACGAGCACCATCGACGATCCTTAGCTATCAAGTATGACAACGATACCCATACGACGCCGAGAATCAGGTACTATTATCCAACGGCCGGCGCCTACGTTCACTTTCTTAGCATAAGCACCGCACCTTTGAATTTCTTCAGGGCATCATTCAATTTTTCATGAGACGCGTTATTCTGCTTGCACCTGCAGGGCCATACTTCTGGCAGTGAACATGTTACATGTGCTAAATTACATACCAATGCACATATAGTTAATATGCTTTAGTTTTGTCCTAAGTATTACTGTACTTCCTAGATATCACTGCCTACTATTTTACTTCTTGCATGCTATATTTATGATAATGGTGTTGTTCTGATGCTACCTGTTGGTTCCATCAGACCGCTTCATGTTCTCTATGCTTAATTACACATCAACAAACTAGCATGTGGTTCCGCTGCTTTTTGTTTGTTTTACCCTACATTTTCTGATGCTAGCTATTACATCACTGCTCCGAGCCTCTATTCATTACTTTTTTGTGTGTTCTTGATCTTCCCAAGTTGCATGACTAATTTGATGCTTCTATTAATTATGGAGCTGCCAACCCCATCATGCAAAATATTTGTTCTTTTGGGGCTCGCACCTCGAACAAGCATAAAAATAGAGTGAAGCAGATATATTGTCGTGTAAGCACACACCCTTCTTTCATTAGTTTAGATGAACCATTGATGATCAATTCGAACCAGTGCATGCGATTAAAATTAATTTTACCTAAATAGAGGGTGCAGAATAGACTACAACAACTAGATTTGCAACCACGGGATGCTGACGATATCTTCAAAGAACACTACAACAGCAGTGAGGCTTCACGGCAACATATGGTAAGCCAGTGTGTTTTAGTACATGTGAAATGTAATGCATGTGGGCTGCTTTCTTGGCTTGTTCCCTCAACATGTAATCGTACAGAATTACAAATAGTTCAGTTGTCTGCTTTGCTGTATTGCTTGATTCGAATGCTTGTTTGTTACTTGTTAGGCTATACCCGAGTTGGCCAATATGTCAGCAGTGCCTGCTGTACTATCGTAAAGAAATGCATGCCTAGTTCATTTGAGTCCTTAACTTTTCCTCTGAACTTCATCACAAGACTGTCTTCGTAGTTTATATGAGGCCACACTGTTAAGTGCTTTCTCAGATTATTTGAACTGCTTAGATGCCTTGGCAACTTAAATATAGCGGTGGTACACTCCCTTTCAACTAGGGATGTCAACTGGGTCCCGTTTAATCCCGATTAAAGTCCACTAGTGGTATGATAGTTCAAAAGAGTTTTTGTTTTTTGAGGAAAATGAACTAGGGAGCTAGCAAAAACTAACTAGATGGGACTGGCGGATGTCGTTTATTTGCCACTTACATCCCTAGTTTCATCTTACCATTTTAATTTCTTTTCGGCTGATGCTGCTTCGAACCATTTAAATATAGCTTGCCATGCTCGGCAATAATTCGTATGTCGTTTACCATGTAAGCTTACTGCCTGGATCATGCGATAACTATCTCTTACTTATGTCCAGCGGAAACCTTTCAGGATGCCGTTCACACTAGGACACAATGTACAACCCCAGAATCTATTTGTGGAAGCAGTGCGCCATCCATGTTACCAGATGGTAGCAGTTCAGAGGCAACACCGCCGGAGAGCAGACTGAGCACATATATTATAGTTCTTGAGGCTCTACTAGAGGCAGAAAGAGATGGTGTGGCTGCCATGAATGAGGTAATCTTGATCTTGAGGCTGGAAATTATGCAATTAGCTGCACACATTATGCAAGCAACCCAAGAATTGGAGGAAGTAAGAATGTTGCATTTGAAGACGGAGGAGGTCCTGCTGTTTCTGCTATCTGAAGCCCAGGGTAATCCCAGTTCTTCTTTAGATACCAGTTGAAATTGTCAATAGATTATTGTACTTGCATGTTGTGTCATGTCTCTGAATGGATTATGTTGTAAGACCCCCTATGTTGTAATGATCCAAAAATTTTAGGCGAGGTAATCCTCAGTACTTGTATGATTGACATAAGGTGAACTGTTTTTCGTGTGAGCATATTGTATTGGATGAAATAACTGTTTGACTCAAAGTGTATCCAACCTACTGAATTCGAAGATCACATCATTTCTAAATCATAATCATATATAAAGGTGGTATAAATCGTTGTTGTGGTTTTGAAGAAATAAATCACAAAACATAGAATTATCTGTGGATATTCGTAATCGAATACAAATTGGATTTGAATTTAGTTGCCAGGGCCCAAGGCAAAAGTGAATGCTAATTCTCCCAAGTTTTGAACGAAGCGGCTAAACACCCACTATCATTTGTGGGCTGCCCGAAGCAAGTGTTTGCGAGATGGAAATTACTGTCTACCCCTGACACTTTGACATCCTTATCGACCGGATTTACACTGCTGTCGATAGGGGTAGACTAGTAACTTCAATCAGACGTGACACGACCGCCTCTGAGCCCATTCAGACACGGTGGGCGCCAAACGTGGGTGGCAAAACACATTTGATTCAAGCTCGTCCGAAAGACATGTGTCTCTCCCTCCATTTCCCCATTCATACACGATGGGCGGCAAAACAAACTCTCCTCGTCCGAAATTGATGTAGGCAAATATTTTAAATAGGGGCAGATGTGTAACTTCCCTCAGACGTGACACAACTGCCCTACCTGTCAGCCCCGTTCATACACTATGGGCACCAACGGTGGGTGGCAAAACACCCTCTCCTCGCCCGAAATCGCTACCGGCAAATATTTGGGACATGCAAGATTATCGTCCTATCCCCAACCGACGTGATGTCCGAAATTTTAAACGGGGGATAAGTTCGTAACATTCCCACATTTCAGACAAACGCGTCCCAAAGTTTGAGATCCCCCCTCCCCCTCCATTTCCCCATTCATACACCATCGGCGCCACAACAACCTCCCAACTGCGGCCAGCCTCCTCCGTCCGCCACCCCATCCTCCACCTTGCCGGAGCCGCTACCCCTACCCCTTCGTCCACTGCAAGAGATGGACGTCTCTCATCCACGGTGCCGGACCAGGATCCTTTCATCGCATCCGCTCGCTTCATCGGCGCCGTCGTCCACCTTACCGTTGCTGCTCCTACGACCGCCTCATCCACGGCAACAGGATTTATCCCCCGAACCGGCCGTCTGCCGTCTAAAGTCTTCTTCCCCGCCACCGACAGCCATCGCACCCGCAACACCCTCAACGTATCAGCAGAGGCCTACATGGCATCGCAAGAGAGGTGGTACTCTTCCATATGTGCTTAAGTAATTGATCTCACCCGGAAAATAGATCGTAAATTGTTTACTATAATTTTCTTGTCCGTACCAAATCGTAGTGGCTAGTTGAAAGCAAACATTGGTTGTGAAGTAGCTTTGTCTGGTTTGCACCTTCAGATCCGCCATGGCACGGTCACTATACTCGTAAAGCTTATGGTTTCCCCCCTTTATATTCACTACCATCATCGTAGGTGCTTCGTGTCATGCTAGCACTTCTCCTCCAGACCTCAACCCATCAAGCGAAACAACATGCCACTCATAATTCCAAAGCTTAGGTGTTGAAATACGAATCTGATACGATGCACATATTACTACTAAAACAGAGAACGTTTAATTGGTCACCTAATGTTCCTATATTCGTTTCGAAAAGCATGTGCGCCACCCACTGGTCCAGCTAGTTCCACTTTCCTGATTTTACTCTTGATGCTTAGGGTTTTCCCCTTTTATCTACTCTACTATGATCTGCGTAGGTGCTTTCTGTCGTACTAGCATTACTCCACCCTTCAAGCTAAACAACACAACACTCAAAATTCCAAAGCTTAGTTGTTCAAAAATGATTGTGATATGATACTGATATTAGTTAACAGACACATTTAATTGGTTAGCTAAAGGTCCCACTTGAGTTTCCAAATGCATGTCGCGACATATAGAGAGACAGCAGAATTGCATTTCTTTGTCACTTGTTGACTGTACTTTCTTGTCCATACCAAATCTTAGTTGTTATTTCAAAGCAAACATCGGTTGCTAACTACCCTTTGCACGGTCTGCAGCTTCAGATCTGCCATCCCACTGGCACGGTCAACACTATACTCATCATGCTTACAGTTTCCCCATTTTATGATGACCACGATCAGCCTACGTGGTTCGTGTCGTAATAGCACTTCTCCACCCATCGAGCTAAACAAACTTAGTTGTACAAATTCAAATATGATATTATGCTGATATTAGTAAAACTGAGAGATGTTTAATTGGTCAGCTAAATGTTCCTACTTTAGTTTCGAAATGCATGTGAGCCCCATATGGAGAGACCAGAAGGAATAGTATTTCTCTGTGCGCTCTGGTTCATCATGGGTGGGCAACCGACATTGTATAGAAAGACTTGTAATATCTTTAATCTGCTTGCTCTTCTGCTCTTCTTTAAGATGATCCTCTTCTCTTCTTTAATAAGTATGTTCCTTGTTGGGAAGAGTAGCAGAGACATTTGCGGTCGACTGGTCAGGTCGAGTTGTTCTCCCTTAGTATATTTTGAATCTGTCAGGTCAGGTCGACTTGTTCTTCTTTACTATATGTTGAAGCTGTCATCTGCGAAGTATCATCACTTCTGGAGCTCTCATATTTTGAGTAGTAGGCCACATTATATTAATGCACACACCAAATTACAGCATGCATGGCATCTCTCAGAAGAATTGCAGAGATAGCACAAAGGGGTTTACAGGGAGGCAGTATTGGATTAGAATCACTTCTGCATTACAAAGATAATCTCACTTGTTTTTATGTTTTCATGCATGTCAGGTATTGAACATTATCAAAATGAATATGAGAATGGGCGCACGAGAGGAATATTGCGGAACAATCCACTGGCTAACAAACTTGGCATGGTGGAGGATGGCCTATCTTATTCACCCATCAAGGTGCTTGCTCTAACTTGGCAAGGTTGTATTGGTCGCACATATTTTGCATCTGACCTCTTGCATTACTTCTACTTTGTTACACCATCTGCTTAGTTTAAGCATCATATATGAGTATATGCCATACCTATCCATTTTCTGTACCTATTCCATGTGTCGTCATACTATGTTTTTCCAGTCAAATGTTGTTCTTTCGTAATAGATGTCCAAAAGGAAGAGGGTGAGTGCAGATCCTCAAGGAGTACAAACTAGGTATTTGGAAAAGGTAGTGATACCTGATAAATCAGATAGATCAGCAGCCACAGAAAACACAGGCCCAACTGTACCACACTTTACCCCTACTCCACTGGCCAAACCCCTATTAGAACTGCTGAGAGCCCAGCGTCAGGTACTGTCTATGATATCAATTCAAAATTTGAACTCCTAAATTTCTGCATGTGCCTTACCTTCTCTCTTGTATGAAAACTAATTTCAGATGAATCTCCTTGCTCAAAGGATCATAGGATCTCACAACAATACTGGGCTCTGCATTGCTCTTGTCAGTACCTCTTGCCCTTTGTCAGCATACTTACACTCATTGTTGTTTGATTATGTAGCATCACTGTAAATGTTCGCTTCTTTATCCTCCCTTTGCTTGAAATTATAAGATCTATATTTACTCTTAGATAAATGTAGAATTAACACAATGGTTATGAAGTTTTGGATTGCTCATGTAAGTACCTGTTGTCATGTACTCCCTCTGTATCGAATTAATTGTTGATCAATTGGATGTATTTAGAACTTAATAGTGCTAGATACATCCATTTGAGCGACAAGTAATAACGGACGGTGGTGGTATTACTGTACTTGCATCGCGAGATAGTTGATTGTCTAGCATTACTCTGCATCTTATCTGCCCTGCCCTCCACTTTCTCCAAATTATCATATCTACATTTACTCTTACCAAAATGTTGAATAAAGCCAATGCCACTGCACACGTTGATGTCTGCATTCCTCTTGTCAGTACCTTTTGCCTTGTAACCCTGTACTTAATTAATTGCTATTTGATTATGTATCATCAGTCTGCACCTGAGCTTCATTATCCTCTGTTTCTTCCAATATTATTTGATCTATATTTACTCTTTGCAAAATGTAGAATAATGGCAACGCTTATAAAGAATTTTCTTTGGGGAATTTATTGAATTATCCTTCCATCAACATGAAGAAGGGCTTTGTCCAGCCCGTGTTAACATGTAATGTAAGTTCATCCTTCTCAAGCCTTCAAACTTTGTTCTAGTATAGAGTTGGATATGCATCATTTCCTCCACTGTTGTTTACTTTGTTGTTTACATCTGATTGGATGTTTGCAACAACTACCAGTTTTAAATTGTAGTTGTAAAAACATGTTCCTTATGCAGAACAGATCCATTTATTTGCTTATATAATTGTGAAACCTGTTACGTGTCTCCTTGTTTCTCTTTTAGAGTCGTATCTCTCATGCCAGGCAGAACTTTAGGAAGATAGTGAGCCAAATCATATTGAGGACAGCGAGATGACCCCAAGGTCCTGTCTTGATGAAGACAGTGAGTTGAAGCTACTCACCAGCAGGTGTGAGACAACCTCAATCAGTTCGACTTCTTCAGTCTCAACTTAAAGCTGAAAGGCTTGCTTCAGCTCAGCTCCGACTTGAAGTCAAAGATGCAAAGAAGATGTCAGAGGACTGCCTTGCGCACTATGGTGTCATACAGCTAGGGATGGAGCATCTATCGTTGACACAACTGAGGTCTCATCAGCTTGTTCGGCTGCTTGCGGGGCCCCATCCTGGCCAGGCCTAGTGCCTTCTGAAGTGCTCTCAGTTTTGTATATTCTTTTGTGGGTGCGTTTATATGCACTGGTGGCGACCTTTGATGCACAGTGTGTGTAATCCGCGGTCACGTTGCTCTTTATTATCACCGGTAGCGAACTTTGATTCCCAGTGGATGTAATATGCCGTAATTTCTTTATTGTATAGTCTAGGTTTATTCTTTGGTCGGTATGTTGTAATTTAGTCTGGAAGGTTCGGTGGATCTCAGTGTTGTCGGTCTTCAGGCCGACCCGTTACTCATATGGGCCAAAACGCGGGCCTATAATCATCTTGGGCCATTAGCAGGTCTAAATCTATAGTAGTTTCCGGCCTTTAACAAGCTGAGTAAAGTTCTAGCCAGCTGGGCCAGAGAATACCATGGGCTTTTAACAGGCTAAAACCTAGATTGGGCTAGTGTTGGGCCAGAAAATTCACGGGCCAATACAGGCCGAAACTGCCTAAGGCCCATGTTTGGCCCAAATAGGACGAGCAGTTAACAAGCCAAAATATATCTCGGGCCTGTTTGGACCAATAAAATTATGGGCTTTAAGCAGGTCGGTATCCACGCGGGCCATAGGCCCAAAAGTGTCACCGGCTATTATCAGATGGGCTGTAAGCAGGCCGGATTCAACGCGGGCTGTAATTAGGCCCAACTGTTCCATGGGCCATTAACAGGGCGATAGGCCTGTTGGGCTGAAATTTATCCACGAAGACTACGGGCCGTTAAGAGACCTAAAGTTACTTCAGACAAGAAATAGCCCAGTTTCTGCATGGGCCGTTAAAGGGCCTAAAGTTAAACCGGGCCGACAACGTCCCAGATGCACCACGGGCCGCTAACAGGCCGAAACTATTATCGGGCCGACCTGGTTAACGGGCATTTAACAGGATGAAATACAAACCCGTCTTAGAATGGGCCCAAATGAACACTGGCCTGTTAACGGGCCTGATCCAATATGGGCCGTAATTTGGCCCAAAACACGGCAGGCTGTGAACGGGCCTGATCTGCTATGGGCCTCAATTTGGCCCAAAACATGGCAGGCTGTTAACGGGCCAGCCCACTAGTGTCTGGAAAAACATGGTGGGCCTTTAGCTGGGCCGGCCTTTTCACCGAAATGGGCCTCTGTTGGGCCGTGCCATGTGCCGACGTATCATAGGCGCCTCCTGTCCAATGAGTGGATGACATCTGTCCCAACGGTGAGCAAACACGTGTTTCCTCCAGCCAATGAGAATTTTACACGTGGAAAATCCCCATTGGTCCGGGCTGTTAATGGGTTATCGGATCAAAAACCGGACCCGATAGCTTAATGGCGACCCGTTATGGTCGATGCCACGTGTCGGTCACCCTTGACGAAAGCACTTCTATGGCGCGCGATTTATCGTCATGGAAGTGGACACTTTCGTGATGATAATTTTGGTGATGTCATGGAACACTTCTACGACAGCACAGGTATGACTATCTTGATTCTATCATAAAAGCGTCATGGATGTACATGCATGACAAAAAAGTGACCTACTGTGACAAACACGTATCATCACGGAAGTGTATTTTTTTGTAGTGCTTGCCTCTGTGTCTGGCATCATGGGCAGCCCATGCCATGGCCTATGAACATCTGTCCTCTTTAGCCATTCCCATCTTACTCGGAGTGCAATGACTTGCCACTTGAGGTTTTTGATAACTAAGCCGCCGAATACTTTTGGCCGACAAATTTTATCCCATGCCACAAGACATTGGCCACCGTTGCACTTGTCTTTTCCAGCCCAAAAGAAATACCTCATCCACTTGTTTATATCCTCCAGAACCCACTCCGGTGCCTCATTTATCATCAGGTGGTGCCACAATGACCGACTGCACCAGGATTAGACGTCCCGGTTTCTGGATGAGCCCTCTTTGCCAAGCTGGCATGAAATGTCGCACCTTGTCCAGCATGGGTTGCCACTGAGCTCGAGTTAGGCTCTTTATCGTGAGTTGTAGGCCGAGGTATGTACAGGGGAACTCCGACATATCACATTGTAGCATGTCCGCCACTCTGATTTTGTCCTCCACGCCACCCCTTATAAGCACTGTCGTTGACTTGCGTAGTTGACCTTAAGGCCTGATGCTTCTCCGAACACTGTCAGAATTTTTCTAACTGCAGCCAAATCTTGCATTGAAGGCCTAACAAACATGGCCACATCATCGGCGTATATGGACACACTTTGTGTCGGCGTGATCCCGGGGAAAGTGCTAAGAGCTCCCGTCTCCGTGGCCTTGTGTATCAATTCCGAAAGGGCCTCCATGGCTATGACAAATAACATCGGCGAAATAGGGTCCCCTTGTCTCAAGCCACAGGCATTCATGATCTTCCTCCCCGACACCCCATTGACAACCACCTTTGTGCTGGCCGACTATAGCAGCGCTGCCATCCAATCCATCCACCTTTGTCCAAAGCCCATCGCTCTTAGAACCTCAAAAAGAAAAAGGCCAGGAGAGGGAATCAAAGGCTCGCGAGATGTCCAACTTTATGAAAACGCTCGGGTGTTCTTCTCGCGTGAATTTTCCTCGCCACTTGACGAACCAACAGAAAGTTGTCGTGAAGATGTCTTCCCTTGATGAAGGCGGACTGGTTCATCGCCACTAGCTCATGCATTTTTAATCGGAGGAGGTTGGCAAGTACTTTTGCGAAGAGCTTCGGGATGTTGTGTATTAGACTGATGGGCCTGTAGTCCCCTATTTCTTCAGCGTCGGTTTTTTTTGGGGATGAGGATGATATTTGGTTTGTTTAGTTTGGCGAAGCCTCTAGTGTCTCTAACGAATAGCTTCATCAGTATTGCCATGACATCCGGTTTGATGATCTGCCATGCTTTTTGAAAGAAGGCTCCAATGCATTCGTCCGGCCCCGGAGCCCGGTCCGGCGCCATCTCCTTAATCACCTGCCAAACTTCCTCCTCTGTGATCATTTCTTCTAAGCAGTGCAAGTCCTTAGCCTCGATCCCCAGATATTGCAAGTTGAGAGTGTTCTCCCTAGCTTGCGCCGTCCCCAACAGCCTCTCATAGGCCTCGGTGAAGACCTCCACCTTTCTCTCTTGGTCAGTAATGATAGCGTCGCCAAGCTTGACATGCGCGATGAAGTTCTTGGTCCTCCTCCCATTAGCCATTGCCTGGAAAAGCTTGGTGTTGGTGTCTCCCTCTCGAATCCATCTAAGTCTAGAACATTGTCGGTCAATTGTCCTTTCTAAGGCCGCCATGCCCAGGAGCGCCTTCTTGAGAGTACGACGAAGCCATGCTTCCTCCGTGAGCAACACTCTATTCTCTTGCGCAATGTCCAATCTATGAACAGCCCATGTAGACACTCTCATCGTCAGTTTAACATTTCCGTTTTTACGCTGGCCCCATGCTTGTAGGGCCACATCCGAGTTGCGCAGCAGCACATGAAGCCTCTTGAACGAGTCTACTATCATGGGATCACATACCTAGGCCTCCCTCACCGCCTCCTCGAACCCCTCCAGTTTGGTCCAGAATAGCTCGAATCTGAAGCGCTTTTTGGGGGCAAAAACCCACACTCGTGGTAAGGTGTAAGGGCGTGTGGTCAGAGACTCCCATGGACAGCGCCTGCAGCAGGTAATCGGCATTGTCCAGCTCCCAGTCCACCGTCACGAGGACTCTATCGATCTTGGTAAGCGTGGGTGATTCCCGCTCGTTGGACCACGTTTACTTTCTCCGGTGCATGTACATCTCACGAAGCTGTTGGTCCTCCCCAAATTCCCTAAATTTGTTCACCATGCTCCTGTTAAGATTGTTGTTGCTTTTCTCTGAAGCTTGTAGTATCATGTTGAAATCGCCTAACATGAGCCAAGCTCCAGGGCATATCACGCGTCTCATCCTAAGCTCCTCCAGGAATTGGCACTTGCGCTCATCCCCTTGTGGTATATAGACCACCGAAATCCACCAAGGATCCCAAGTTTTGGTGCGCACCCGTCCCATGACAAAGTTCGTGTTGAATTGAGTGGCTTCCACTTCCAACACCGAGCTATTCCAAGCTAAGAGCACTCCACCGCGAGTCTCCAACGCCGGCAAGTAAGCAAAGCCATCAAAAGACGGCCCCAAACATTGCATAACTATGAATCGGTCTATTACATCCATCTTAGTTTCTTGAAAGAAAATCAAGTTGACCACTAACGTGCCCACAAATTCCCACACCGCCTTTTGTTTTGCCAGATTGTTCAAACCGCGAACATTCAAGCAAAGCACATGTGGGTGTAGATCCATGAAGGAACGTACCCCAACGTCGCTAGGTGATCCTAGCTAAGCACACACCATTACTGTGTTTTGTGCCTCCATTTCCTCCGCCGACGGGATCGTCTTGCCAAAGAGTGTCGCGATGATCCGGACATGTTGCTCGCGCAGCAGCGAGTCAAAGAGCGCCTTGAGTTCGTGCAGGTCGTCCAGGACCATGCCTAAGGCGTGGAGCAGCACATTCTCCACGGGTGTGTCTCTGGGTCTCTTTGTCGCCGTGGTCTTCTTGGAGGCCCTGGTGGTTCTCTTGGAAGTGAAGGGTTCAGCTTCCGGGCGAAGTTGCGATGCCTGCACCTCCTTGACAAGCGGTGGGGCGAGGCGCTTGATGATGTTCGAGCAGAAACTCTTGAGCTTGCCATATGCCACCACCTCATTGGTTGTCATCCCCTCTATATCCTCCCTCTGAGGTGCGCAGACCAGGCTCCTACATGCATTGGTAATGAGCTCCGTCTCCTTTTCCAAGCCCATCTGGTGTTCAGATTCCAGGCCCTCCAAAACTCTCAAAACGGACGTATCTATCTCAGCAGTTGCATGTGCATGGCTCCCATCAATGTGGGGCCCTCCTCCACCACTGGCTGGGCCTCAATCGCAGTGGCTTTGTTTGTTCCACCCTCTACCGAGCAGCATGCAACCTTGTCATTCTGTATGGGCACACGTGATTCCAGATTCATTGGGCCCTCCCACAACTCTTGTGCAGCTGGGCCCTCCTGACTCCCCTTGTCGCTATCCTCTGGACGCGTTGCCTATGCTACTGGGCCCTCCTGGCCCCCCTTGTCACAATCCTCCCGACGCGCTGCCTCTCCGCTGTGGGTTCTGTGCTCGCCTTGCACGCTGGTTAGGAGCCCGCCCACCTGCTCGTCCTGCAGCGGGCCCGCACCAACGGCTCCCGGCTAGCTGCTGCTGGCTGGGCGGCGGATCCGAGGCCGCGTGCCCCACCGGTCTCATGATTGGCGTGGCTGCCTCCAAACGTGCAGGCCCCTCCCTCGTAGCATCTCCCCCGCCCATCGAATTTGAGACTCCTTCGTGGCGGCCACTCGAACGCTCCGTGGGCCCTGGTGCAGTAGTGAGCTGGTCAAAAGCCGGCTGTCCTCGCGTTATCCTGTCCAATGCCATCACACGTGGGGGCCCCCGACTGGCCTCGGCCGCCGTGCCCATTGGGGGGAGACGCCATTCCGAAGCAGGGGAACCGCACCGGCCAATCGCAGCGCCATGAACGCGGCGGCGCCCCCCTGTCTTGGACTCCAAACTGCCATGGCGATTTGTGCAACCGAGCTCCTGAACACTGATGTCTCCATCTTGCTCTGGAATGCCACTCTGCCCGCTGTCCGACCAATCATCCAAGAACCACGGCTCACCACCGTCGCGAAGATCCATCACCGCTGTACGCGCGGCACAGTAAGGCTGGCCATAGTGGGGGTAACATAAGTAGTATCATGCACTTGGAACTCGCAAACATGCTTATGTGGCAGGCAATTAAAGAAGAAAGAGATGGTTATAGTAACATAGGTAGATACTGTAACATAATAAATGTGATGCTACTATGTGTCATGCATGGCAATAAATGAGACCACCTATGATATTAATCTATAATACTATGCACTATAGAGGTAGTAATATAAACTAGTAACATATGCATGTTACTAGTCTAAGTTACTCCCCACTATGGCCAGCCTAAGAGATGAATTGACAGAGAGGAAGGATCCACGTCGCTTCCTGCGTCCTACGTGGCAGCAGCAAAACACGCAAATTAGCCGACCATCCCCGCCGTCCGATCTGGCGCGCATCGCCAATCCCGCAGCCCTCGCTTCCTCGACACGACCCCTGTGCCCACTGCCAAAGCCGGGCGCGCAGTTTCACGTGGGCCACATGTCAGCCGCACGAGCCCCTGCCCGCCTCGGCCATCTCCGGCCATCTCCTCTCCTCCACCAATCCTCCTCCGATCCAATCCCCGAGTCTCGACGCCGCCGCATGCCGCCGTTGCTGCCGCCGTTTGCCTAGGCCTCTGCCGCCCCCATCGCCGGCGCGATGGGGAACACCTGCGCCGGCCCCAGCGCCACGGCGGACCGCCACGGATTCTTCAGCACCGTCTCCGTCGCCGTACTGTGGCGCCCTGGCGCCGCCCGTGCCGAGCCGGCGGTCCCACCGCCCGACTCCTGCCCCTCCATGTGCTCCTCCACCTCGTCCGCGGGCCCCGATCTCGACGACTCCGACCTCTCCTCTCCCTCCTCCGACCCTAACAAGCCCAAGGTAAAGCGCGTCCAGAGCGCCGGCCTCATCGCCGAATCCGTCCTCAAGCGCGACTCGGAGCGCATCAAGGACCTCTACACCCTAGGCAAGAAGCTGGGGCAGGGCCAGTTTGGCACCACCTACAAGTGCGTCGAAAAGGCCACGGGGAAGGAGTTCGCCTGCAAGTCCATCGCAAAGCGGAAGCTCGTCACCGAGGAGGACGTCGAGGATGTGCGCCGCGAGATCCAGATTATGCACCACCTCGCCGGCCACCCGAACGTGATCTCCATCGTCGGGGCTTACGAGGATGCTGTTGCCGTGCACCTCGTCATGGAGCTCTGTGCGGGAGGGGAGCTGTTCGACAGGATCATACAGCGGGGGCACTACTCTGAGAAGGCCGCCGCGCAGCTGGCTAGGGTGATCATTGGGATTGTGGAGGCTTGCCATTCTCTTGGGGTCATGCACAGAGACCTCAAGCCAGAGAATTTCTTGTTTGTCAACCAAAAGGAGGACTCGCCACTCAAGACCATTGATTTCGGGCTCTCTATCTTTTTCAAACCAGGTCTGGCCTCTATCCTTGGTGCTGGCTGTAGTGTAGAACGTGCATGACATTTTGCTGGCGCATTTTTTTATATATATCATGGACAGTGCTAGCTTGAGCTGCTATTTTCTAACTTAGCCAGGTAGATGTGTTGTATTGGTGCACTTGCAGCTTTTAGTTGAGAATCTTTATTTAATACGAGCTGTCGAATACTCCCTCCGTCCGAAAATACTTGTCGGAGGAATGGATGTATCTAGATGCAATTTAGTTCTAGATACACCCATTTTCATTCATTTCTACGACAAGTATTTCCGGACGGAGGAACTTGTGCTAGATGCTAGGATTATTTGAAGTGTTCTTGATCGAGTTTTCATGTCTAGTAATGGACTCATAATTCCAGTTTCAGGGATAAATACATTGTGTGACAGTAGTAATACTTAAGCGTCTTCAAGTATAACAGTAACTTGGAGACACAAGCTTGTAATTTTTGAGAACTTAATTTATGTCGCTGCACTTTAGATAAGAGTAATTTGGCCCTTCTTTGTCCATGTGTGAATGTGAAATTGCTGCTCAAGTTGTGTACTTACACAGGAAGGTAGACATGGAGTTTTATGTGATGATAAGATTGAGGCCCTGTTTGTTTCAGCTTCAGTTGGCTTCGAATCACCTGTAGATTCGCTTCACTGGCAAAGCTAATCCTGCGGATCAGACTTGCCACTGAAGTACACCTGGATGTGCTTCAGGCAATTGTGCTGAAAATGGCCCAAATCCAGATTCAGCTTCACTGGCAAAGCTGATTCCAAATAGCTGTTCATTTCGGCTTTTGATTTTTCTTACGAGAATCTGCTGCCTAAAGCTGACAAACAGGGCCTGAGTTTCTGCACAATCACAAAACCTGCGACCAAACTCCTATGCAAATAGTTATGAATATTGACTATTGAGTCTAGATACTGGTTTAATTAATTGAACAAAAACCTTCAGATGATGTCAAATGGACAGTACTCGTTTGATTGCATATACTTCGTAATGCTACATTGACTAAGAATATTATCATTTTATCCCACAAAGGGTCATCAGTGCATATCATCACCAATTGAATTTCTTTTATTTGCTCACCTGCTATGGCAGCCATGTGAAATCATAAAGAATATCATGATATCTGGAAGACTTTCATCTCGGAAATATATGGCTTTTGAGATTGTATACACGATCCAGGTGTGGAGTATATGGTTATGGCAAGTGATGAACCTTCAGATGACCAAACTCCACGCAAAGTTCTGAATTCTTGAGCATGATGTCATATGATTGTGGTGACTGGTGAGCCTATTTTGGAAGGCAACCGAAATGGATGGCTTCCACCTTTCTGTTCCGGCTTTTGGCTATGGAATGGGTATTGCAGACCACAGTTTTTTAGAAATAAAAGGACATGCATGGTCATGCACATTGATAGTTGAAGATTTTAGAATGTTACACCTTACAACCTATACATATTCAGACATGGAAACTGCTATGGAAGTAATCACTATTCCTACAAGTCTTCCTGTGCAATATGCATTAAATGATTGCTTTTACAGGTGGAATTTATTCAGATGTCGTTGGAAGTCCTTACTATGTCGCCCCTGAGGTTCTGCTGAAACAGTATGGCTGCGAAGTGGATGTTTGGAGTGCCGGAGTAATAATTTATATCTTGTTGAGCGGGGTCCCTCCATTCTGGGATGGTAAGCATGCATCTAGTCTTCTAGCCACATTATTAAACCTCATCCTTTTACACAATATTGACAGTTATCCGCTTCTTTATTTTATTGTGGATGCTGGTCTCTTTTTCAGAATCTGAGCAAGGGATATTTGAACAAGTTTTGCAAGGTGATCTTGATTTTTCATCCGAGCCCTGGCCCAGTATCTCAAAGAGTGCAAAGGATTTGGTTAGGAAAATGCTGAACCGTGATCCCGGAAAGAGATTGACTGCACATGAAGCTCTATGTGAGTACATCGAAGCATAAACACCACTTCGCGTTGAAACTACTATTTTGCCATCCAGTGTCGTATTCGCATCAGTATTTATTGTAGTGAGCCATCTTTACATTGGCAGGTCATCCTTGGGTTTGTGTTGATGGAGTTGCTCCTGACAAGCCACTTGATTCTGCTGTCTTAACTAGATTAAAACAATTTTCAGCAATGAATAA
The DNA here is from genome assembly GCF_018294505.1 of Triticum aestivum. Classification (NCBI taxonomy): domain Eukaryota; kingdom Viridiplantae; phylum Streptophyta; class Magnoliopsida; order Poales; family Poaceae; genus Triticum; species Triticum aestivum. The sequence goes on from NC_057799.1 coordinate 299,484,590, forward strand.
ACTAAAGAAGATGGCCCTTAGAGTGAGTATTGCAGTAAATTTTCCTTTGGTTTTTTACCAAGCATATTGATTAAGCATGTTCAGTATTGATGCTATTGTTAAACTGGGTTATGCGTATAGGTAATTGCCGAGAATCTGTCTGAAGATGAAATTGCAGGATTGAGAGAGATGTTCAAAATGCTCGATACTGACAATAGTGGCCAAATCACATTGGAGGAACTAAAAACTGGCTTGCAGAGAGTTGGTGCCAACTTAAAAGAGTCAGAAATCGCAACTCTAATGGAAGCGGTAACTGTTCTAACATATTTATCGCAGCATGGCACTTGTATTTTCAGTTGTATGCTTTCTAAGATAATATATTGCTTGTTATCAAGCCCTACAAGCTCAAGAAAGCTTTCTTAAATTAGGGTTCTTGAGACATCTATAGCTTGACAGTTGGGCATAGCATTCTTGACATTGGTACTCCCTCTGTAAAGAAATATAAGAGTGTTTAGATCACTACTTTAGTGATCTAAACACTTACATTTATTTACGGAGGGAGTACTGTTTACTTGTAAAAAGATCATAAGCTCTTGTATTTCTTCTAAACTTCTGTGGTTCTGAAATTTTCACTGCCATGTGAGAGTATCCCTTTCATGTTCTGGCAAAAGACTGCACTTGAGGAGTATTAGCTGTACATGTACTACTTGTATTAGATATGAGACATGTTCATTAGGCCTTGCTTGAACGAAGATATGTGTTGTGCAATTTTCAGGCGGATATTGATAACAGTGGGTCAATTGATTATGGGGAATTCCTTGCGGCAACATTGCATCTGAACAAGGTCGAGAGAGAAGATAATTTGTTTGCAGCATTCTCATACTTCGATAAAGATGGCAGTGGTTACATTACTCAAGATGAACTGCAAAAAGCATGTGAAGAGTTTGGTATAGGAGATGCACATCTTGACGATATTATCCGAGACATTGATCAAGACAATGTAAGTAGATTTATTCTCATTATGAAATGTATTAGATACTAGAGATAAAGAAGTTTATCCCCTTTTCTGTCTCCAGGATGGCCGGATCGACTACAATGAATTTGTAACAATGATGCAGAAGGGGAATAATCCACTAGGGAAAAAGGGACAAGGGCAGATGAGCTTTGGTCTTAGGGAAGCATTGAAGATACGCTAGTGGTAACTGATCTGTGCTCTTTCACTTTCTCACTTTATGTTGGATGTTTGATTTATATAGTGCCTTACTCCTCATCAGATTTTTTTTTACTGTCCACAGTCCATTGTTTGGTCTTTGTGCCCCAGTCATTTGCTATGCTAATGATAGTGTGGCCTGAAGGATCCGCCCCTCACGATCTGGACAATTCCTGTTCCAGCTAACCAACGCAGGGCAGGATTACTGAACTGTGAAGCCAACTAAAGAAGGAATTCTCTAATGGAGTGAGCAAAGAGCGATTCTAGATGATTGTGCCATTTTTCAATCAGAAGGGATCACCATGCTTGTAGATTGCATGCATCTAATTTTGGCATTTCAAGCGATGGAGTCAGCAGACTGAGTATCCGGTAACTACAGCTGAGCATGAATTAGAGTACCCAAGTTCAGTGACAGTATGACTATAAAAATATAAAAATGTATAGGAGAGAAAAATATGTAATTAGTGAAGCTCTTTATATGTCCACCGATCGCACGGATACTCCCTGCATTCATAAATACAAGTCTTTTTAGAGATTCTAATATGGACTACATACGGATGCAAATGTGTAGTACTGAATCTGAATGGAAGATAGAAGCTGATGTTTTTTTTTCTTGTGCTTGCTCTAGATTCCCATGTTGGTCCTCATAATTCTTATGTGGTTGTTCTGATCTATCAGTAGGGCATGTCAAACAAAAAGGTAAAACAGTAAAAGTACCACGTAGGGAAGCACGGCTGTAGCGTTCAGTAAACGCATCAACACCATTCAATCGAAATGAAATATTAGATACTCCTCCATTCCAAAATAAGTGACTCAACTTTGTATCGTGCTTTCTATTTTACGAGAGAACTTTCAATCTATTCACCTTTAATCATAATAGTAATGACACAAAAAATTATTTTACGAGAGAACTTTCAATCTATTCAAAAAAAAAAAGTAATGACACAAAAAATAATAAAAATTATCATGTGTATCATGCTTTTTGTTTTGCGAGAACTTTTGATCTATTCACTTTTAGTCATGATTGTACGTAACACAAAAAATAATAAAAATTATCATGTTTGACCCTCTCAGTCAAAAGGGTCATGGACAAAAAATAGCATGTTTGACCGTCTCGATTAGAAGGGGTGTCGCATACTGCACGATTGTCCACCCCCAATTCACGCTAGCGCGATGGATTGCATAGATCCACCGAGGGAACGATGCGTCGCACTGGGAGGTGGCTGCATGCGACGAGTGCGCGAGCACGAGATGTGATCAATTCGAAACTTGTGCTCGTCAGCGAAATTTTGGGCCTACTAGTCAGAACCTACCCCCCCTCATCCCTATACCCCCACTACCCCCTCCCCTTCTCACACCTTCCTATCCAAACATAAGCCTAATCTCCTTCCCCCGCGATCTCCTTCCATCCATGGCGTGATATCGACATCAATACAAAAACTCCCCACATCTCACATTGGATCCAAACCCTCGTGTGGTAGGGGGAATTGACCTCCACCCTTTTGTTCAACCTCCCACACACTCTATTCGACCCTCTTTTTTTCGTCCTTCACTCCAATCAATTTTTTACGAATACCTCTACCCCCGTGCACATGGCTTGGTCTAGATCTGAAAGCGTTGCATCCTACTCGTCGAGACCTCCCCATGTCTCGTTCCACCTCGCCCATCGTGCGCCGCCACCCTGTCTCCTGTCTATCCCCAATCCAACGTCGCACACCATATCCTCTCCTCTTTCTCTCCCCAAAGTCATGGTGGCGGTGGCGGTCGGGCCCCGATCCGAAGAACAGCAAGGGCAACGCGGTGGCGGAGACGCGCAAGGGTGATGCTGTCCACGGCTAGAAGGGGAAGCCGAGGGTGGCAGAGGAGCAACACTACGTCCTCTTCCTCACCAGCCTGGCGGCGACAACTCACGCGACGGCTCTTTATTTGTGGTGTAGGAGAGTTTTCAATACAAGATAACTTTCACGGTGGCGGTTCTTGATCTAATTAGCATGCAGGATTAAACAAAATTGTTGGTTTATTTTAAGCCCAACAATGTTTTGTACCTTTAGCTACTATTATGGAATTGAATTTGCCTAATCAAGTTGGCTTTCCATAAGTGTGTGTTAAGAAGCCTCTAACCATAACGGTTTAATCGGTTGTGCGCAATAATTCTCACTAGTAGTGCAACCTAAATTGTTAACGTAAAAGCTTGTAATCATACTGTCGTTTCACTTTTATTGACTACTTTTATGCACTACCATGTATTCTTTGAATTTGTCTTGTGGGTTCCGATCCTACTCGAGTTTCTCCGTCTGGACGTATTCGACGGACCTCAGATGTAGATTTTTGCCGTCTCCTTGGGGTGGTGAGGTTAGGATTTCCCATCATGTGGCGAGATTTGGTGTTAGGTGCTTCAGATCTATGCAAGGATTCAACGGCGATGACTGTGGCTTCAGGGTTTTGGTCCTTAGGGGCACATGACAAAGACTTCCCGACTGTCACCGACAAGGTCAAGCTGGCTCCGGTAGGGGAGCGGCGCATCGGTGACTATTTCTGTCAGGAGTGGTAGTTCGATGGTCTCAGAATCTCGATGTAATTTTTATTATGTTTAAGATGGTTTGTGTCGGTGTCAAAACCGGCAGATCTCGGGTAGGGGGTCTCAAGCTGCGTGTTTAAGGATCAATGGTAACAAGGCACAATGGGGACACGATGTTTACCCAGGTTCGGGCCCTCTTAAAGGAGGTAAAACACTACGTCCTGCTTGATTGTATTCGATGAGTATAGGGGTTACAAGAGTTGATCTACTCGAGATCGTAATGGCTAAACCCTAGCTGTCTAGCCTATGATTATTATGATAGCCTCCACGGACTAAACCCTCCGATTTATATACACACTGAAGGGGCCTAGGGTTGTACAGAGTCGGTTTGCAGAGAAGGAAATAGTACATCCGGACACCAAACTTGCCATCCATGCATATAGGAATCCTACCCGGACACGGGGGATAGTCTTCTGCTTTATCTGCGCGGCCCATCAGTCCGGTCCACATCGGATAGACCGGACACCCGAGGACCCCCTAATCTAGGACTCCCTCAGTAGCCCCTGAACCAGTCTTCGATGACGATGTGTTTGGCACGCGGATTATCTTCGGCATTGCAAGGCGAGTTCCTTCTCCTGAATATTTTAAATAAGCTTCCTGCATAGAGGAACTGTGTCGAGCTCTGCACAATTGATGCAACCCTTAGCCACGAAGGTAAGACGTCAAAAATAGATATAGTGTCTTTTACTGACAACTTTTTCGGCGAAGCGTCACACTTGACTCTTTAGCATTTCGAACCGTTTTCACGCCTCCTGTTTCGCGTTTCGAGGCTTAGCCTCCATTGGCACGTCTCGTCAAAGCAGAGATCGTGCCCGCCCATTACGGAATTCTCATCAATATGGTTTGGGTAACCCAACCGCGCCTTACGCACGATTTTGTTGGGAACAGGCGAGGTTTATGGCTTGAGAGAGGGGCGTCTGGTATTTTCACTGCCTATAAGAGGGTAAAAATCCCTTCTTTTTTCCCCACGCCTTCTTCTAGCTCCTGCCTTCCAACCTCCAAGCTCTAGCGCCCTCGATTCCGATCTTTCCCACCGCCACCACCCTCCCTAGCAATGGCCGGGTCCGATTCCAAGGGCAAGTGGGAGGCCTCCTCTGTCACCGAAAAAGACGTCAAGGAACTCCGGAGCGCGGGCTATTTGACCACGGATATCGCGCATAGGATCCTTGACAAAGGTCAGGTTATTCCTACTCCGGCGCCGGGTGAGAGGGTCGTGTTCATCCCCCATTTCCTCCGAGGGCTAGGGTTTCCCCTCCACCCCTTTGTCCGGGGTCTCATGTTCTACTACGGGTTAGATTTCCATGATCTAGCCCCAAATTCCTTCCTCCACATATCGGCGTTTATCGTCGTGTGCGAGGCTCTTCTTCGCATCCCCCCACGCTTCGGCCTGTGGCTCAAGGTCTTCAATCTGAAGCCGAAGGTGGTCAACGGACATCATGCAGACTATGGCGGGGCCAATGGTAAGCAAGCTCCCCAATGCCGTCTGGCCCAAAGGGGCATTTGTAGAGACTGTCAAGGTGTGGCAGCAGGAGTGGTTCTATATCACCGAACCCCGCGACGCCAGCTGGGCGACCATGCCTGACTTCAGATCCGGACCCCCCACGAGACTCACCTCATGGACCGCCAAGGGCCTTGATTGGGGGTCCCAACGGAGGTGAAGAGCTACAGAAACGCATCTCCAATGTGTTGGGCGCAAACGCTGGTCTCACAAACGTGATTCAGGTGATGCTCTTCCGCCGCATCCTTCCCTGCCAACTCCGGGCCTCCCCCACGTGGGAGTTTAATCCGGAGGATCCACGGACCTTGAAGCGCTTCTTCGGCACTACGCACGAAGATATATGGAAGCAGCTCTTCAAGGCCCAGAAAAGTTGGCCTATGAAGACCGAGGATATTGGACTCGACATCGAGAACCCGACCTCAGCGGTAGGCATAATCTTCCTGAATACCTATCCGGTCAATACTTAGGATATAATAAAGACTATATTGTCTACCTTCCGTATAGGGCTGGACGGCAAAGGCGGAGTGGATCAACTATCCGGCACCGCCGCCCGAGGACCCGGCCACACCCCAGCTAACGGAGATGCTGGTCCCGGCGCCCTACCAGGTGCCGAAGAAGAAGACCAAGAAGAAGAAAGGCAAGGAGGCCAAGGGTGGCCCCCGCCACAAAGGTCCTTCAGACGCAGTGTCCGGAGAGACTGAAGCCCTCTCTTCCCACGAGGGAGACGAGGAAGAGGAGGAGGAGGAGGTGGGAAGCGACTCCCCCCGCAAGGGGAAGAAGAAGAGGGCGGCCTCCAAAGACCAGGAGGGGGAGGCGCCCAAGAGAGGGAAGGTGACCCTTTCGGACAATTCGGACTCAGAGTCCGAACTAGTCCCCAAGAGACCTCCCAGGGTGAAGCCCCTGGCCGAATCTTAAGCATTCCAAAACTTACTTGTTTATCTTCGGTCTACTGCTTCCATAGTATAAGTTATTTTGTCATTTGCCTTTCAGCCCTCCCCGCGAGCTCCCGCAAACTCCATTATCGGAGGGGAATTCTCTGTCACCCGAGATGGCGGAGAGTGACACGCCGCCGCGAGCCCCCTCGCCAATCACCATGGAGGACACCGAAGCGTCGTCCTGAAGGACCTCTCCTGGCCGAGAGGGGGCGGGAGAAGTTGTCAAGAGGGCGCCCGAGGTCAATACCTCGGTCACCAAAGACCTAGGGGAGGCAACCCCCATGACAACCGACTGTGGGGAGCCCCAACAATCCGGGCCCCAGCCGGACACCATTCCGGAGACCAATGCGGCTCCGAGATCAGATAAGCAGCCCCCTTCGAAAGAGGGGGGAGGAGCATTAGCTCCATCGGTGGCCTCCACTAATCCGGAGGCGGCCAATGCTCTAGAGGAAGCACTGCAGCGTGCTTCCATCGTGGCGGAGCACCACACCCTGATGGGTGTGGTGGTGGAGAAGGTTTAGTCTGCTAAAAGTGGACTGAACAAAGCCTTCACCAGTCTACTGACGGGCTTTGAGGTATGCGACGTAATGTTTCTTAAAAACTTTTTCATATAGAGGAATATACCTGTGTACAGACAGTAGCCCCTGAGGCTCTGTCCGGTTTAAAAGAAACGGTCAGAGGATCCACATAGTATTCGGGTGAGTAACATGTTGTGCTGTTATTGTAATAGACTTCCCTGTTGGTGGCAACCGCCCAGGCCGCAGAAGTTTCCGAACTCAATCGGAAGCTTCTGGTGGCAGATGAGGAAATCGACCGCATTAATAAGCGGTTCGACGAAACGCAAGGTATGCGTACAATGTTAAAAACTTAGCTGTATATCAGAAGTGATATGTATATTAAGAGGTTTAACTTATAGAATCTTTTTGATTATGAGCATAGTTGGCGCAGCCGAGGTCGAGACCCTCAAAGGCGCCCTCGCCCAGGCCAAGAAAGAGGCGAAGGCGAATAAGGCAGCCGCTGACAAAGCGGCTGCAGAACTGAAGACCGAGCAGGCTGCCCGCCGCCAGCATGAAGTTCGGGTGGCCCAAGTCGAGCAGGAGCTGAAGGATACCATCAGCAAATGCGAGACTTTGGAGGAGAAGACTTCGGCCCAGTCGTCCGAACTTGCCAAGGCCCTCCATGATGCTAAAGAGGCGCGGATCGAGTCCCGGAGTGCTCGCGAAGAGATCCATCAGGCGAGGCAGATAGCGGCTGGTAAGGCCTTTCTTTTGCAGAGTATTTTTGGAGGTCAGAGGTATGCTTTGCTCACTCGAGTGTGGAGTTCTCTAGACGCGTTTGCGGATCTTCCGATGAGTGCCGCCGATGCCGCACAGTTCTTCCGATCCCAGGAGGGGAACTCGACCGAGAAGCTGTTCTGGTCGCAATTTCTCGCGCCGAAGCACCCGACGCCTCTGAACGACCAGCTGAAGCAGCTGATGGAGCTGCATAGGGTGGCAGACTTGGCCATGAAGGACCTAATAGTCCAACTGTGGCCGGCCGAGCCAATTCCCAGCAGCTACTTCGGTTTGGTGAAGCGGCTCGTCGACGCGCGGCCATGGATTGATGCTGTGAAGTGCTCGGCCTGCATAGAGGGTGCCCGGATGGCCTTCGCCCGTGTCAAGATGCAATGGGCAAAGATGAAGGCCACCGAAGTGGCAACCGCGGGCCTGCCCGAAGGCAAAGATCATCGGAAGCCGGAGAGGTACTTCGATGACGTCCTAGCAGGAGCCCAAGTGATAGAGGGTCAATGCTCTAAGGACGTAATATTTGATTGAATGTGTTCGGGTTGTACAAACAATGTGATGAACCCATGCTGTTTATATATCTATGTTTGCGCCTTTTGTTTCAAGAAATTTTTCCTCCTGTGCGGCTGTTTATTGTTTTATTTCTGAAAGTTGCCAGTCGTCGGGTTCAGCCCCCATGTAGATGCTACAGGGGTGTTCGGCGTAACGCGTGACCACACTTTATCCAACGTCTTGGTCTGTAAAGGAGGTGTCCGCGAGGTGAACCAGGCAATCGGACTATGCGGCTTTATTACTTTGACTTAGCCATAGGAGTTTGACTCTGGAGCTAAGTACTATCCCCTGGTGCGTGTGCGGCTATCCGGACTACGGTGCCTTTTCCTCTCGGCTGGACGAAGGCCATCCCCTCGTATAACACGGAGTGAATCGCTAACGATTTGTAGTATAAGACTAAGTCACCAAATCGCCGACCATCTCTCGCCTATCATGACAGTAAGTTTTCGGCTTTCTCTACTGAGGTACTTGACCGGACGAACCAGAAATACAATCGCAGTAGTTCGCCCTTTACTACTGTAACACCCCGGATGTAACTTTCCATATTTGTAACTCCAACTCTTGCCATTTTCGGCTATGTGTTATGATATTCCCTCCGTGGTCGGGTTTCGTCTTTCTTTTTGCATTTTGTTCATGTCATGCATCTCATATCATGTCATCATGTGCATCTCATTTGCATACGTGTTCGTCTCATGCATCCGAGCATTTTCCCCGTTGTCCGTTTTGCAATCCGGCACTCCCACGTGCACCGGCGCGTCCCTCTTGTTTATTTTCGTGAGCGGGTGTTGAACATTCTCGGAATGGACCGAGGTTTGCCAAGTGGCCTTGGTATACCACCGGTAGACCACCTGTCAAGTTTCGTTCCATTTGGAGGTCGTTTGATGCTCCAACGGTTAACTGGGTAACCGCAAAGTCCTTTTGTGTGTTGCAGCAAAACTCCCCCTCCAAACAGCCTAATAACCCATCTAAGTCACTTCCATGCTCTCCGTCGTCGGATCACGATCGTGTGGGCGAAAACCGCACTCCATTTGGAGTCTCTTAGCTCCCTCTACCTATAAATATGTGCACCCCTCCTCCAAATCCGGATCCCGAAACCCTAACCTAGTCCCCCGCGCCACCGGACACGTCCGGTCCGGCCGGACGAAGTCGCCGCCGCCACCCGGCCAATCCCACAGCGCCACGTGGCGCTTCCCCGCCGCCAGCCGCCACCCGCCACCCACGCCGCCGGCCCGCCCGGGCCCAGACGGGGCCCTCCCGGCCCGTCTGCGCCGCTGCTCCCCGCGGGAGCCCGCGCCTCCCAGCCGCCGCCTCCGCGCGCCCGAGCCGGCGAGCTCCCGCCGCTGGTGTGCCGCCGCCGCCCCTCGCCGCCGTGCCGGTCGCCGCCTCCTCTCGCCGGGCGCCGCCTCCTCCCGCCGGGCGCCGCCTCCTCCCGCCGGGCGCAGCCCCGTCCCCGGCCTTCCCCGAGCTTCCTCCGGCCGCCGCGCGCTCCAACTCCGGCGAGTGCTCCGGCCCCGCCTCGAAAACCGCGCCAGATCTGGATCGGGTCGAACCCTAGGTTGACCCCGAAATATCTCCAAGTCCTTTTTCTTATATATTCTGTTGCTCTGTTCATCGCATCATATCTCCTTGCATACTGCTCCATTTCATGCGCATGATATATCGAAATGTTCGTCTCGAGATGCTCTTCATTTAGTTCCATTGTGTCATGCTCGTTTGAGTCCATCTTGATGCCCAAATATCTGGTGCAAGAGTGCTATATGCTGTTAACTGCTGTTACTTATCAGTACTTGAGGTTTTGTTATTTTTGTTGCATTTGATGTGTGCATCTTATGGGCATGAGCTCTACAGGTGTTTTGATCTATGCCATGCTATCTTTACAGAGGTGTATGCCATGTATTTTTATGATCTATGTGGTGACTAGCACAAGCATGCAAACTAGGCTTCGTGATGTTTCTGTTTACAGGGACAAAATTTTGCCAAGTCTGTGACTGCTGTTATTTTGTTGCCATGTATCCATGTGGCTACAGTGAGATCCATGCTTCTTTTGGGCATGTTGAGTAAGGATGTTTTGTAGATATATTTGTGCTCTATCCATACATGCCCTTGTTTACAATTATGGAGTGCCATAGCATGTCTTAATCTTGCTCTACCTTTGCTATAAAATGTTCCTGGCAGATTGTTTACGTGTTATTCAATTTTGCCAAGCTTGTTGTAGTTGATCCTTTCATGTAATGTATTTGCTCTTGCCATGGTTAGCTTCATACACATGCTATCTTGCTGTAGGTATGCTTTTTTTTGTCAAGAATTGCTTTGTGATGAGTGCATCGAGCTCACAAAGATGCCCTCATAATTTCTGTTAATGCCATGCTCTGTTTTCTGCAAAGTCTGAAACCTGTTAACGAAACTTGCTATGTTTACATGGTTGCCATCATATCTTCTGGTCCTTTATGGCTCATGGTCAGTAAGGGACTTTTGTTCTATGAATATAGTAGATTCATGCCATGCCTTGTTTTGCTATGTTAAGTTCTTGTAGCATGTGTTTTTCTTGCTCTGAACATTGCTACCTGATGCTGTTTATGCCATGTCCAGTAATTTCACCAAGTCTGTGAACCTGATATTTTTTTGCACTTTTGCCATGCTTGTTTGGACCTGTTATGGTGTGATCTAGCCGTAGCTCAGTATTCATCTTTTGTCAAGCATCTCCTGTAGATTATTGCCATATGCTTTGTTGTTATGTTGGGGTGCTATAGCATAGTTACTCGATGTATCCTAAGTGCTAACATGCTGTTAATTGCAGAATCATGTCATTCTTGTTTTGCTTGCCATTTGCAAACCGTGCATCCGTTTCCGGTGATCTTTATATCGATTTCGACCGAAATCATCTCATATTTCCAGTGGCATACTTGGTTTGCCAAGTTACTGTGTTGTTCATTCTTTTTCTTCCGGAGCTCGCATATGCATCGCATATCATATCTCGCATATCATTCATGTATTGCATCATGTTGCTTGTGCATTTCCCGGGATTGATTGTGGTTCCATTGCTTGTGTTCTTGCTGTGGGTAGAGCCGGGAGACGAGTTCGTGAACGAGGAACCTGTTGAGTACGCTTACGAGGATCAAGCTTTCGACAACTCTGAGAACCTTGCAGGCAAGATGACCATACCCTCGAAATCACTTCTATCTTTGCTTTGCTAGTTGTTCGTTATATTGGCATGCTGCGCTACCTACTGTGACACCCAAGTTTTTATTTGGATTTTTCAAAAGATTTTATTTGACTTGAGGGAGGTGATTTAAATTTTTCTTCAAGAGAACTATCCCTCTCAAATATTTTTTTTCTTTATGGAAAAAGTTTTATGTGGATTCACCCAAGATCTGTCTTTGATCTTGGAGGTTCTTGCTTTTCATTTGGACTCAAGAAAAAATACTTTTCACATGGGAAATTAACTTTTGAAAACCTCCTTGAAATTTTGCACTATGGCTTTTGGAAAGTCCTTTGCCACTTTCAACAATTCCTTCTTGCCATGACCTTAGTGCAAATCCTCTCTCCTAACCCTTCCCTCACCTTTGGATCATGATCTGCATCAAATCCAGCAAGTTGAACCTCCCCATGTGGTTTTTTTATTTAAATTCTATTCAAATAAATTTTTGTCTTCTCTTCTAGCTCTTGGAGATTTTCAAAGGAACTCCATTTTCTGTTTTGATTTTTGCCCCCAAACCAACTCTCCTCCCTGGTCCTTTGTACCCTCAACCTAGAACCATGAAGATCCACTGGTCTTCAGTTCAAAATTTTCAAACTACACTTGCTGCAAGTTTGGACCAGATTTGCCAAATTTGGTGAAATTCATTCCAAACCTTCTCCAAAAATTCCAAGTAAAATCAGGCAGCCTCTGGGTGCATTGAGTGGTCATCTCACCAAGTTACAGCCCCAGAAAAATTTATCTCATAGCCAAAACCTTCTGTCGAACACCTGAAGTGCACTGTCTTTGTCAAAGTTCAGAAAGTTCAGAGATTCAGTCAGTGGCTGCTGTCGTTTTCTTCAGAGGAGGACGTCGATCTCGCCAGTGCCACCGCGTCGCCTTGCTCCTCGTCCCCGCCCCCTTGTTCCTGCACCGCACGAACGCCTGGCGCCTTGCGGGCGTCGGCGACGAGCAGCAGAAGGTGCGTCGCCCCGTGACCGACGCCGGCGGCGGCTTTGCGGACGCCAGCAGGAGACACGGCGCCGACGACGCCACCCAGCGGCGCCCAAACCACCGGAGCTCGCCGCGTGGCCTTCCACTCCCCCGAACGCGCTGCCGCTCTCGTCGTGAACCGCAGGGCGCGGAGCGCGCTCTCTGCCGCCGTTGAGCCCGTGCGGTCACCTCACCGTGGACCGACGCCATTACGCCAAGACCGACCCCGTTTAGCTGCAAAACGAGTCCAGTAATCTCCACTGATGCTGCCCGGCCGCTCAAACCCCCTACCAATCCACTGCTCCGCCGTAATCGCTCGCCGGAGATTCTCCGTTCGCGGCCACCCCGTCGATCTGCCTATAAATAGAGGCCCCGAGCTTCAACTCGAGCACCCACCAGCACTGCACTCCCCCTAGAGCACGCCGAGCCACTGGAAGAGCCCCGAGGAGGTCTCCTTCCTCGACTCCGGCCGCCGCGACCCACCACGGGATCCAGCCCGATTCGCCCCCGTGTGTGCTCCTCCGCCTCCATTCTCCTGCCAGTAGCTTCACCATGCATCCCTCTTTCTGACCCGCGCTCCATTTTGAAGCTTGCAGCCCTCCACCGGAGTTCCCCATCCTCACCCGAGCCGCCGTCCGCCGGAGAAAGTGTCGCCGTCGACGTAGTGCTCCCCGTTGGACGTATTAATGAGTTGTGATATAAGCCCTTTATGTGACGTCGCGCAGACGTCAGACTGTGGCGTGTACTTGTTTCTTACTTTAAATATAAGCCCTTTATGTGATGTCGCTCAGACGTCCGATTGCGGCATGCACTGTCTATTATTTTCTGTTATAAGCCCTTTATGTGGTGTCGCCCCGACGCCCGACTGTGGCATTATTGTTCCGCATTTTCCGCTCGAGGAGTCTTTCAGACACTCGTTTGGCACCCGCATTAATATTCCGCATTTTCCGCTCGAGGAGTCTTTCAGACACTCGTTTGGCACCAGTATTACTATTCTGCAGTTTCCGCTCGAGGCATCATTCAGACCCTCGCTTGGCACCCAGTATTTATTACCGTTATGTCTAATCGCACCAGTTAACTTGTTCATATGCTTCATGTTTACATTTGTTATATCTTATGTCCGAACTGTCTTGCGAGTACTTTCATAGTACTCACCTGGCTTGTTGATTTGGCCAGATGTTGACGAAGGCGATCTCTTGGATGAAGAGTTTGATAGCGCGTCCGATGCCTAGAGGAGTCCCAGTCAGTCCTGCGCGATCCCGGATATTGGTCACTTGTATTGCATACGCTTCCGCCACCCGCAATAAGTCTTCTCGAGCCTCACTCCGACGCTCGAAGAGCTGTAGTCTTCTGGAATCATATCACTCGCTTCGCGGTGATATTTCCACCACCGTTATTATCGTGAGTTAGTAGTTGCCACCCTATCCGCCGTTTTGTTTTAACGGCGCGCATGTAATAAATTGTTGGGCAGTCTCTGCTCAACCTTGTATTATATTTAGTACTCCTGGTATTTTTCTTCTGTGACCAAGATATTGTCTACCAGTGAGAAGGAATTCTTCCTCGCTGGTCCGTAAAAGGGATTGGTCTCTCAATAATTATTTTATTGAAAAACCGGTCGTGACAAGCTTGGTACCAGAGCCAGGCTGACTGTAGGAAGCCACTAGGTGCGATCGCTAATCGGTTATTAGCGTTTTTGTACTTTTTCAGCATTTTGCAATTGTAGCTATTTTCTATTGGTCATCATAAATTTATGACATGACTACTCAGAATTTTTGCCTACTTTTGTAGATGGCTGGCAGCAGCTGTGAGAATCGAGTGTTCACCAACGTGCCCGAGGGGTTTGTCAAGCTCCTCGTCTCCATCACCAAGCTCGCGGTCGGGCCAGCAGCTCGCCCGGAGTTCACGCTCTATCAGCACAAGCTCAGTGATGACGTGTCTATGCACCAAGCCGTGGTGCAGTTCAGGGGAGGACGTTCTGCTGCTCGTCACTTCCGTTTTACGGGAAGGGCCATGCCTACGGAGAGGCATGCCATGCAGATGGCTGCCCGCGAGGCAATAGCTCGCCTTCGGGACATCCTTCCTACGATGAAGACTCGTCGCTACCGCTACCTCCCATGCCATGTGCCTTACACCAGCCACTATGCGTTCGCCTGCCATCGGGGAGAACGAGATGAAGCCATCGAGATGGTTGTGGAGTATCTCAAGGCTCTGGAGGAGTCTTTCGACAACCTCGTAGATGATCTTGTGGCTGCCCGCATGGACTTAGTCCGGGGCGGTCCTGCCAGCAGGAAGGAGCTTCTCCACACGGCAACGCCTCTGACATTCGTCTCGTCTTCAGCCTCGTATGCACCGGCTGTTTTGGCCACTGCTCGCCGTCTGCCTACCACTGAGGAGTTCGACCGAGTCATCGCTCCTACTCCAGTCAGAGTCGCACCGCCTGCCGCACGCGCTCTACCACCAGTCGCCCCCGCACCATCACCGCAGCGCAGCGTCACGCGCCAGGAGCCAGCTAGAGAGGAGGTGGAGGTTGATTCTCCTAGACCGCTGAGCCTTGCCATCGGCAAGGCGAAGGAGATCTTCACCATCTCCGACTGAGAGCACCGAGTAGCCGCGTGTTATGCCTGCTTGTATGATGTGTTGTTTTATCTGTGCGCTAGTTTGTATTGGTGTGTTTGCTGCCTTCCGGAGTAGTACGCTATTTTTTTAATAACATGTCAGGATATGTACGCGCATCCTGAGTGCTGTATCATGTGTTTGCTTTTCGCATGTAAGTTTTATGTTAAGCACTTCTTCTCCGTGAAGAATCTTTTGTGTTTCTTTGAAAACCTTGAGCCTCGTTAATTATCGCCTTGGCAAGATTTTTCTTGTGCTACACAGTTTTTCTCATGGGTTTTGCAAATAATACCCCAGACTGGAAAAATGTCTCGCCCGTGGACTCGCTCCATGCCCAATCAGCCAGAAGAGGCTTACGGGACACAGACCAGCAACAATTTCACTCAGGGTCAGTCCAGCCAACCAGACAGCGAAGCAGCACTGTCTCAAGTATGCCGTCTCTTCGAGCAAAGCCAGCAACAACACCAAGAGATGATGAACATGTCATCAATATGGGAAACCACCGTGAACCCTATCAACCCCATTCCAAGCTATCTGAGTTACAGAAGACTCGCCCCTCAACTTTTGCTCACACCGACAGACCGCTGGAAGCCGATGATTGGCTTCGTGAGATTGAAAGGAAACTGATTATTGCTCAGTGCTCAGATCATGAGAAGGTGCTTTATGCACCGCACTACCTTACTGGAGCAGCCGCAGCATGGTGGGAAAACTTCCTACACATGCATCCCAGGGAACACAACATCACCTGGGAAGAGTTCAAGGAAGGCTTCCGTGGGGCACACATCCCCAGGAGCATCCTAAAGATCAAGAAGAGAGAGTTTGATGACCTGAAGCAGAGAGGCATGTCAGTAACAGAGTACAATGGTCAATTCACCCAGCTGTCTCGTTATGCCTACGACGAGCACATGACAGAAAACAAGAAGATGGAAAAATTCCTGGACGGCCTGGCACCAGCGTTAAGATGCCAACTGATCGTGCACACCTTTCCGGATTTTAAGACGCTGGTAGACAAGGCCATCACCTTGGAGAATGAGCGCCGTAGTCTAGAAGATATCCGTAAGCGGAAGAGGGACAAGACGACTCTTGCCCGCAGCAACCGAGGCAAGACTGAGGTCCCAAGGACAGACGCAAGGAGATCCACGACTACTGAGCCAAGGCCCGTCGGACAGTTTCATGCCAGGGACAAGGAGTTCACATACCGTCCAGGGGTCACCTGCTATGCTTGTGGTCAACAAGGGCATTATGCTAAACAGTGCCCGAAGCCGAGAGACTCGGCACCCAAGCCGAACAATGGTGGGAACAATCCAGCCCCCAAGCGCAACAACTTCAACCCCAGCAACAACCACAGGAAGGGTCACCTGAACCATGTGACCAGGGAAGAAGCGCAGAGTGCCCCAGACATCGTGCTCGGTACGTTCCCTGTCAACACAGTACCTGCCACGGTTTTGTTTGATTCTGGAGCTTCCCATTCGTTCGTTTCGAAGAGTTTTGTTTCGCAACACGGTTTTCCGATACTTCCCTTGGAAAAATCTATGATCATCAAGTCCCCCGGAAATAAGCAAATCGCTCAAGGTTACTGCCAAGGAGTGGTCATTGAGTTCGAAGGACTACAATTCCACGCGAACCTCATCGTGTTGGAAAGTAAAGGACTGGATGTCATTTTAGGGATGGACTGGTTGACCACCAACAAAGGATTCATCGACTGTTTCAATCGGACAGTGATTCTCACTCACCATCACGGCAAGACTATAAGAGTTTCCGCTCAAGAAAGGCCACGATCACAGAAACCAAAACTGAACAAAATGGACATTGCAGAACTGAGAAAAGTTCCAGTGGTATGCGAGTTCCCTGATGTGTTCCCGGAAGAACTACCAGGCATGCCACCAGACCGAGAGATAGAATTCAGCATTGAACTAGCACCTGGCACCGCTCCCATCTATAAAAAGCCATATAGAATGGCACCCTCAGAATTGGTGGAGTTGAAGAAGCAGATAAAGGAATTGTTGGACAAAGGATTTATTCGAGCCAGCTCCTCACCTTGGGGTTCGCCTGTGTTGTTCGCCAAAAAGAAGGATGGGACACTGAGGCTGTGCATAGACTATCGAGCCCTCAATATGGTCACCATCAAAAACAAATATCCGATGCCACGAATAAATGATTTGTTTGACCAGCTCGCACAGGCCAAGGTATTCTCAAAAATTGATTTGAGATCGGGATATCACCAATTGAAGGTACGGACGGAAGATATTCCCAAGACAGCTTTCACTTCCAGATATGGGTTATACGAGTCTACAGTGATGCCTTTTGGACTAACGAACGCCCCCGCATATTTCGTCCACCTCATGAACAAAGTGTTCATGAAATTCATGGACAAATTTGTGGTGGTATTCATTGACGATATTCTGGTTTACTCAAGGACACCAGAAGAGCATGCTGAGCACCTCAGAATTGTTTTGGGAGAATTGAGGAAACATCAGTTGTACGCCAAATTTAGCAAGTGCGAATTTTGGCTAAGACAAGTTGGTTTCTTAGGCCATACTGGACTGGAAGCCACCCGCGAATGTTACAGATGTGCGGAGTTTCCTAGGAATGGCCGGATATTACAGAAGATTTATTGAAGGGTTCTCCACTGTGGCAAAACCTATAACACAGTTACTCAAGAAGGACAAGAAATTTGTATGGACGGAAGCATGCGAGCAGAGCTTCCAAGAACTCAAGAAGAAACTGACAACCGCACCGATCTTAACCGTACCAGACATACACAAGAGCTTTGAAGTGTATTGTGACGCGTCCCGAAAAGGTCTCGGATGTGTGCTAATGCAGGATGGCAAGGTTGTCGCATATGCCTCCAGGCAGCTGCGAAAACATGAGGAAAATTACCCAACACATGACCTGGAGCTAGCAGCAGTTATACATGCACTCAAGGAGTGGAGGCACTTTCTGTTGGGAAATCACTGTGAAATATATACGGACCATAAGAGCCTCAAATATATTTTCACACAGCCAGAGCTGAATTTACGCCAACGACGCTGGTTGGAACTGGTCAAGGACTATGACGTCGGTATTCACTACCACCCAGGGAAAGCAAATGTAGTGGCCGATGCCCTTAGTCGAAACCCCAGCCCGGACAGTGACGGTCAGCAAAATTTGAGGCCTGAGTTTCAGCGAGAGTTCACTCGGCTCAACATGATGTTAGTCTCTGAGGGCACCGTATCGAACCTGGAGATACAACCCACCCTAGTGGAACAAATCAAGAAGGCTCAACAGGGACATCCCAGTATCGAAGGCATAAAGAAGAAAATGAACCTTAGTAAGACTTCAGAATTCGTCACGGACAGTGAAGGAACATTATGGTACCGGGACAGGCTTTGCGTACCTAACATTGAGGAACTCAAGCAACAGATCTTGACGGAAAGCCACACCGCCCCATACTCGATCCATCCTGGAGGAACCAAAATGTACAAGGACATCCAGGAAAGATTTTGGTGGCACGGTATGAAAAGAGATATAGCCACATTCATCGCTTGTTGCGATTCATGTCAGCGCATCAAGGCCGAGCACCAAAAGCCAGCAGGGCTACTCCAGCCTAACAGGATACCGGAGTGGAAATGGGATGAAATCGGAATGGACTTCATTGTCGGATTACCCCGATCACAACGCGGAAATGACGCCATATGGGTCATCACAGACCGACTAACCAAGGTTGCTCATTTCATTCCCGTGAAGACTACCTACTCCACACAAAGACTGGCAAAACTTTATCTCTCCCGTATAGTTTGCTTGCACGGAGTCCCAAAGACTATAATATCAGACCGAGGCACCCAATTCGTCTCCAAATTTTGGGATCACCTACAACAAGCTCTGGGCACGCAACTGGCTTTCAGTACAGCATACCACCCTCAGACCGATGGACAAACAGAACGTGTAAACCAAATCCTAGAGGATATGCTAAGAGCCTGTGTGCTCACCTATGGATCCAGTTGGGAAGAGAGTTTGCCGTATGCCGAATTTGCTTACAACAACAGTTACCAAGCCAGCTTGCAAATGGCACCCTTTGAAGCGTTGTACGGACGAAGATGTCGTACCCCTCTGAATTGGTCAGAAACAGGTGACAGCCGTATCTTCGGCCCAGACATGCTTAAAGAGGCCGAGGAGAAAGTTAAACAAATCAGGGACAGACTCAAGACAGCACAGAGCCGACAAAAGAGCTACTATGATCAGAAGCACCGTGAGGTCAGCTTTGAACCTGGTGATTCCGTATACCTCCGAGTATCTCCTATGAGGGGTCTGCAACGGTTCAAAATTAAGGGGAAGCTAGCCCCAAGATTTATTGGACCATTTTGTGTAAAGGCACGAAGAGGCACGGTGGCCTACCAACTAGACCTCCCCAAGGAGCTGTCAGACGTCCATGACGTGTTCCACGTCTCACAGTTAAGAAAATGTGTGAGCAACCCAGAAAAACATGTACCTCATGAGGACATTGATATGCAACCAGATCTCACCTACAGAGAAAGGCCAATAAAGATTGTAGAAGAGTCTAAACGGAGGACCCGTCAGAAAACGACAAGATTTTTCAAGGTTCAGTGGAGCAACCACAGTGAGGATGAGGCTACATGGGAAAGGGAAGATTTCCTTCGAGCAGAGTATCCACATCTATTTGAGGATCAGCAGAAATCTCGAGGACGAGATTTTTCCTAAGGGGGTAGGTGTTGTGACACCCAAGTTTTTATTTGGATTTTTCAAAAGATTTTATTTGACTTGAGGGAGGTGATTTAAATTTTTCTTCAAGAGAACTCTCCCTCTCAATTTTTTTTTCTTTATGGAAAAAGTTTTATGTGGATTCACCCAAGATCTGTCTTTGATCTTGGAGGTTCTTGCTTTTCATTTGGACTCAAGACAAAATACTTTTCACTTGGGAAATTAACTTTTGAAAACCTCCTTGAAATTTTGCACTATGGCTTTTGGAAAGTCCTTTGCCACTTTCAACAATTCCTTCTTGCCATGACCTTAGTGCAAATCCTCTCTCCTAACCCTTCCCTCACCTTTGGATCATGATCTGCATCAAATCCAGCAAGTTGAACCTCCCCATGTGGTTTTTTTCCATTTAAATTCTATTCAAATAAATTTCTGTCTTCTCTTCTAGCTCTTGGAGATTTTCAAAGGAACTCCATTTTCTGTTTTGATTTTTGCCCCCAAACCAACTCTCCTCCCTGGTCCTTTGTACCCTCAACCTAGAACCATGAAGATCCACTGGTCTTCAGTTCAAAATTTTCAAACTACACTTGCTGCAAGTTTGGACCAGATTTGCCAAATTTGGTGAAATTCATTCCAAACCTTCTCCAAAAATTCCAAGTAAAATCAGGCAGCCTCTAGGTGCTTTGAGTGGTCATCTCACCAAGTTACAGCTCCAGAAAAATTTATCTCATAGCCAAAACCTTCTGTCGAACACCTGCAGTGCACTGTCTTTGTCAAGTTCAGAAAGTTCAGAGATTCAGTCAGTGGCTGCTGTCGTTTTCTTCAGAGGAGGACGTCGATCTCGCCAGTGCCACCGCGTCGCCTTGCTCCTCGTCCCCGCCCCCTTGTTCCTGCACCGCACGAACGCCTGGCGCCTTGCGGGCGTCGGCGACGAGCAGCAGAAGGTGCGCCGCCCCGTGACCGACGCCGGCGGCGGCTTTGCGGACGCCAGCAGGAGACACGGCGCCGACGACGCCACCCAGCGCCGCCCAAACCACCGGAGCTCGCCGCGTGGCCTTCCACTCCCCCGAACGCGCTGCCGCTCTCGTCGTGAACCGCAGGGCGCGGAGCGCGCTCTCTGCCGCCGTTGAGCCCGTGCGGTCACCTCACCGTGGACCGACGCCATTACGCCAAGACCGACCCCGTTTAGCTGCAAAACGAGTCCAGTAACCTCCACTGATGCTGCCCGGCCGCTCAAACCCCCTGCCAATCCACTGCTCCGCCGTAATCGCTCGCCGGAGATTCTCCGTTCACGGCCACCCCGTCGATCTGCCTATAAATAGAGGCCCCGAGCTTCAACTCGAGCACCCACCAGCACTGCACTCCCCCTAGAGCACGCCGAGCCACTGGAAGAGCCCCGAGGAGGTCTCCTTCCTCGACTCCGGCCGCCGCGACCCGCCACGGGATCCAGCCCGATTCGCCCCCGTGTGTGCTCCTCCGCCTCCATTCTCCTGCCAGTAGCTTCACCATGCATCCCTCTTTCTGACCCGCACTCCATTTGAAGCTTGCAGCCCTCCACCGGAGTTCCCCATCCTCACCCGAGCCGCCGTCCGCCGGAGAAAGTGTCGCCGTCGACGTAGTGCTCCCCGTTGGACGAGTCCACCACCCACCGACGCGGAAGAGGACGCTGAAGCTCTTGGTACCCTCCGTTCCTCCTAACTCGCCGTGGTTCGACGCCGGCGTCCACCGCAGTCTTCGGGCGCCGGCGAGCTTTTCAAACCTGACATGTGGACCCCGCATGTCAGCCTCTGTTCTTTTATTCGCGAACCGTTTTCTGTTGGCGCCTTCGGGCAGAATACGTTTCTCCTTTGCGCTTGCGCATTCCCAGCCGAAGCGTTTTCTGTTTTCTCAGTTAAAACCCTGGAACTTTTCTGTTTCATTACAGATAAGTCCCTGGACAGAAACCTTTATAACTTTTTAATAAAAAGGTATTTTTGAGTGATTCTTTTTCTGACAATCTTCAAATTTTGTCTAGTTTTTTATGTGATTTATTTGAAAAATATTTGGAAAAGTTTCTGTGTATGTGTTGGTTTTCACGTTAGTACCCGTTTCGTGATTGCCGTAGGTTCCGGGGGAGGTGACGGAGCCGCGAACTTCGCCGAGCTAGACTCCGACTTCTCCGAACCAGGCAAGCATGTTTTGAACATTTGATATGACAGATGTTTTACATGTTCACGTGAGAGTTTGTGCGTGGCATATGAGTGTCGGTAAATACCTCGTTGCTTGTAAGGCAACGACCCGGTTGTTCCAAAGTTGCGATGACCTCTGATGAGAGGTGGCCTAATCATGTGGTGACATGAAGGGCAGCAAGGTGGTACTGTTGTAGCATGCCAGCCTTGCGTCATCCGACTCTCTTCGACGTTAACGTGGTTGGAGCCACGTTATCGATCTTTTTCCCGCATGTTCCAAAGTTGCGATGATCTCTGATGAGAGATGGCCAAATCATGTGGTGACATGAATGGCAGCAAGGTGGTACTGTTGTAGCATGCCAGCCTTGCGACATCCGACTTTCTCCGACGTTAACGTGGTTGGAGCCGCGTTACCGTTCTTTCCCCTTTCCGTGCTACCACATGTCTCATTGCCAGGATGCGGTTTAGTAAGTTGGTAACCTCTTTCCGTGTACACACCAAACAGAGAGGCCGGGATGATGGTACCTTGGCCCAGGATTAAAGCCAGTCATCCGGTCAGGGGGCATGGGTGTTTCCGGTTGGGACCGAGAGGGGGGCACCCCCTTAAAGCGCGCGTATAGAAATTTGATCCCATGCTACGCGAGGTTGTAGCCTCCCCGTCTCAAGGTTTTTCTTGAAAGTTGCCGAGGGTGATCCCTGGCTTCGGATGGTTGAATTGGGTGTGTACTGGTTAGACGTGTTTCTTCCAAAACACCGTAGACGGAACTAGTCCCCGTGACTACTGAAATCCGTTGGCTGTGGTTAAGTACAAACTCTGCAGAGTCAATTCTTTCCAAATCATCGTATCCATGATCAAGTAGTGTAAGAATTATATCCATATCTATCTGTGTGAAAAACTTGCCCCGGTGACAAGCTCAAGTGGTAAATCCAGATTTATTGTTATTCCTGTGGATGGACTAACTTTATATTTGTCTCATGCCTGTGATAATTTATGCTCCCAAACTATTGTATTAATGAGTTGTGATATAAGCCCTTTATGTGACGTCGCGCAGACGTCAGACTGTGGCGTGTACTTGTTTCTTACTTTAAATATAAGCCCTTTATGTGATGTCGCTCAGACGTCCGACTGCGGCATGCACTGTCTATTATTTTCTGTTATAAGCCCTTTATGTGGTGTCGCCCCGACGCCCGACTGTGGCATTAGTGTTCCGCATTTTCCGCTCGAGGAGTCTTTCAGACACTCGTTTGGCACCCGCATTAATATTCCGCATTTTCCGCTCGAGGAGTCTTTCAGACACTCGTTTGGCACCAGTATTACTATTCTGCAGTTTCCGCTCGAGGCGTCATTCAGACCCTCGCTTGGCACCCAGTATTTATTACCGTTATGTCTAATCGCACCAGTTAACTTGTTCATATGCTTCATGTTTACATTTGTTATATCTTATGTCCGAACTGTCTTGCGAGTACTTTCATAGTACTCACCTGGCTTGTTGATTTGGCCAGATGTTGACGAAGGCGATCTCTTGGATGAAGAGTTTGATAGCGCGTCCGATGCCTAGAGGAGTCCCAGTCAGTCCTGCGCGATCCCGGATATTGGTCACTTGTATTGCATACGCTTCCGCCACCCGCAATAAGTCTTCTCGAGCCTCACTCCGACGCTCGAAGAGCTGTAGTCTTCTGGAATCATATCACTCGCTTCGCGGTGATATTTCCACCACCGTTATTATCGTGAGTTAGTAGTTGCCACCCTATCCGCCGTTTTGTTTTAACGGCGCGCATGTAATAAATTGTTGGGCAGTCTCTGCTCAACCTTGTATTATATTTAGTACTCCTGGTATTTTTCTTCTGTGACCAAGATATTGTCTACCAGTGAGAAGGAATTCTTCCTCGCTAGTTTAATGCATCTATATATTTGGTAAATGGAGGAAGGCTCGGCCTTATGCCTGGTGTTTTGTTCCACTCTTGCCGCCCTAGTTTCTGTCATACCGGTATTATGTTCCTTGAGTTTGCGTTCCTTACGCGGTCGGGTGATTTATGGGACCCCCTTGACAGTTCGCCTTGAATAAAACTCCTCCAGCAAGGCCCAACCTTGGTTTTACCATTTGCCACCTAAGCCTTTTCCCTTGGGTTTCCGGGAGCCCGAGGGTCATCTTTATTTAAACCCCCGGGCCAGTGTTCCTCTGAGTGCTAGTCCAAACTAGAGCACCGTGCGGGACCGTCCCTTGGAAACTTGGGTTACGTTGGTACCTGTACGCTTCGCTTATCCGGTGTGCCCTGAGAACGAGATATGTGCAGCTCCTATCGGGATTTGTCGGCACATTCGGGCGGCTTTGCTGGTCTTGTTTTACCATTGTCAAAATGTCTTGTAACCGGGATTCCGAGATTGATCGGGTCTTCCTGGGAGAAGGTTTATCCTTCGTTGACCGTGAGAGCTTATAATGGGCTAAGTTGGGACACCCCTGCAGGGTATTATCTTTCGAAAGCCGTGCCCGCGGTTATGAGGCAGATGGGAATTTGTTAATGTCCGGTTGTAGAGAACTTGTCACTTGACCCAAGTAAAATACATCAACTGTGTGTGTAGCCATGATGGTCTCTTTTCGGCGGAGTCCGGGAAGTGAACACGGTTTGAGTTATGCATGAACGTAAGTAGTTTCAGGATCACTTCTAGCTTCGCGACCGTTGCGTTGCTTCTCTTCTCGCTCTCTTTTGCGTATGTTAGCAACCATATATGCTTAGTGTGTGTTGCAGCTCCACCTCTTTACACCATCCTTTCCTATAAGCTTAAATAGTCTTGATCTCGCAGGTGTGAGATTGCTGAGTCCTCGTGACTCACAGATTCTACCAAAACAGTTGCAGGTGCCGACGATACCAGTGCAGATGATGCAACCGAGCTCAAGTGGGAGTTCGATGAGGAACGTGGTCGTTACTATGTTTCTTTTCCTGATGATCAGTAGTGGAGCCCAGTTGGGACGATCGGGGATCTAGCATTTGGGGTTATCTTATTTTCATTTGGATTTGACCGTAGTCGGTCTATATGTGGATTTTGGATGATGTATGAATTATTTATGTATGTGTGAAGTGGCGATTGTAAGCCAACTCTCCTTATCCCATTCTTGTTCATTACATGGGATTGCGTGAAGATGACCCTTCTTGCGACAAAACCACAATGCGGTTATGCCTCTAAGTCTTGCCTCGACACGTGGGAGATATAGCCGCATCGTGGGCGTTACAAGTTGGTAATTAGAGCCATCCCCGACTTAGGAGCCCCCTGCTTGATCGAATCGCTGGCGTTGTTGAGTCTAGAACAAAAATGTTTTGAGTCTTAGGATTATATATATCGGAGAGTAGGATTCTTTTTACTCCTCAGTCCCTTCGTCGCTCTGGTGAGGCCTCCTGACGTAGAAGTTTTGACTCTTCTCTCCTCAAATTTCACTAAAATTTTTAGGATCACGCGGGTATCTTGAAATCGTTCCGATGGTTTTGTGACGAGAACATTGTTCTTGGTGCCTCCTGACATTTAGGGGTTGTGGCAGTGTCCCGGGGAGTTGAGCTCCGAGGTGTTGTCGTCACAATTTTATCGTTGCAGTTCTGGAATACCTGAGTTTCGCCGACATCGAAAATCTCTTTTATGCAGTTGTTGGTGAGATCACCTCGACGCCACCCAGTACTGGGGCGGGAGTTCGGGAGTATTGCCATAACTCGTATAACGGATGCTTTTCGAAGGTTGAGGTACACGATTTCCGAAGGTTTCTTGGTTATGTGTTGACGGATGGATACAGCTGGATCTAGGGATTGCTAGTTTGGGTGATATATTTTGTGTCCCCTGTATCCCCAACACCAGATTGCATAACCAGAAAGTTTCGGGAGTTTATAGGTGGGATTCAAGTAGCTCTTAGCATTTCTTCCCGCAGATATTTGGTTTGTGATTGGGTAATCCTTACCACTTATTTGTTCCACTCGTACCTTTTTATTTTATTCATCAATCTCTTATCAAGTGGCTTCTCACCTTAATGGAAGTGTGATGATTTACTATGGAATTCATTCGTTCATCCTCATTCAAATGTTTATTGTGAAGACTATATGTGGCAATTTCTATCCGTTGATTCAACTTGTCTATTTGTCTATGAAGATGCTAACGGATGTCACCCTCTTCAGGATGGCTCCGCCAACGCGTCAGAATCCGGAACGCAATGAGGGGAGTCAGGCAAACCCTCCGCCACCACCTCCGCCTCCGGAGGCATGGCAAGCTATCATGGCAGCCACCAACGCCAATGCTCAGATGATTTTGCAACTCTTGCAAGAATGCACCCAAGGGCAAGGCAATCAAGGAAATCAAGGCCAAGGCAACAACCAGCCTCACTTCGCTACCCTCAACCAGTTTCTTGCAAATCAGCCCAAGTCTTTCAGCTACTGTGCCGAGGCCACAGATGCCGATGATTGGCTCGTGGACATCAACAAGCATTTTGAATGTAGCAATGTCAGGCCTAAGGACTTTGTCAAGTTTGCTTCTTTTCAACTTAAGGATCAAGCTGCCGAGTGGTATCAACAATACAAAGATTCCAGAGGAGGTCGTGTGATTACCTGGGATGATTTCCGCCGAGACTTCAAAGCTCACCACATTCCACAAAGTGTTGTTGAGAGCAAGCGTGAGGAGTTCCACAATGTTAAGCAAGGCAGCATGTCCGTGTATCAATACAATACCCAGTTTCAGAAACTCGCTCGCTTCGCTAAGCAAGATGTTCCTGATGAAAAGAGCATGATCTATCAATTCAGAGGTGGCCTTAGAGAAGATCTGCAATTACCTCTCGTGCTTTTTGAGCCGACCAAGTATGATGATTTCTACAACATGGCTCTGAAGCAAGAGGCTGCTCAGCTCAAGTGTGAGGCTTCTAAGAAGAGAGTCAGGGACGCAGTTCAGTCTTCTTCTTCCTCACTAGTGGCTGCTAAGCAACAGAAGTTCTGGTTGCCTCCTCCTCCATTTCATCAGCCTTTCCAGCAGAAGAACAAAGGTGGCCATGGATCTTCCCACCCACCCAACCTTGGCTATCAGAACAAGTCTCAGAATCAAGCTCCAAAGTCGAATGCTCCTTATCATCGTCCACTCTCAAAGGTGACTTGCAACAAGTGTCAGCAGAAAGGTCACTATGCTAACAAGTGCTTCAACCAAAGGCGTATTCCGCCTCCTCCTCCTGTGAGATCTTCCAGCAATGCAGTGGTCAAGCATAATCCCAAGTCTGCAAAGGTGAACATGATGAATGTAGCTCAAGCGGAGGAATCTACTGATGTGATAATGGGTAATCTTCCTGTTAATGACTTTCCTGCAAAAGTTCTTTTTGACACTGGTGCATCGCATTGTTTCATGTCAAGATCATTCTTTGCAAAGAATGATTTTACTTGGTCTTACCTGGATAAACCATTGGGTGTTGTTTCTCTGGGGAAGTCAATGAGAGCCAACTCGATAGTTCCTGATGTCTCTATCAAGATGGGCGATTATAAATTTCTGTCTTCTCCAATTGTCCTTGGCGACTCGGATATTGATCTTATTCTCGGGATGGACTGGCTTTCTAAGCACAAGGCTCAACTTGATTGTGCTGCCAGGGAAATTCAATTGACACACTCTTCTGAGGATGTGTTTATCTATGCCGCTCGTGATGAAACCATTCGGTTGTTTTCTCTCAATGAGAAGGGCGAGTTGGATGCTATCTCTCAAATTCCAGTCGTTTGTGAGTACCAAGATGTCTTTCCAGAAGAGCTTCCGGGTATGCCTCCTCACCGGCCAGTTGAGTTCGTTATCGATCTTGAGCCTGGCACTGAACCCGTTTGCAAGCGTCCTTACAAGCTTGGACCCAAGGAGCTGAAGGAATTGAAGAAACAGCTCGATGAACAAGAGCGTCTGGGTTTGATCAGACCGAGTTCATCTCCATGGGGTTGTGGTGTTCTTTTTGTCCAGAAGAAGGATGGCACGGACCGACTTTGTGTCGACTACCGTCCATTGAACAAGAAGACAATCAAGAACAAGTATCCACTTCCCAACATCAATGAGCTATTCGAGCAACTTAAAGGTGCTAAAGTATTCTCCAAGCTTGACCTTCGTATGGGTTATCATCAGATTCGCATTCGTGAAGAAGATATTCCCAAGACAGCATTCAGAACAAGCTTTGGTTCTTATGAATATACTGTCATGTCTTTCGGCCTTGTCAATGCTCCTCCAACATTCTCTCGGATGATGAATTTCATCTTCAACCCCTATACCAATGAATTCGTCCTGGTGTATCTCGATGATATCTTGGTCTTCTCCAAGAATAAGAAGGATCATGCCAAACATTTGCGATTGGTGCTCGACAAGCTCAGAGAGTATCAATTCTATGCGAAGTTTTCCAAATGTGAGTTTTGGCTTGATGAAGTTCTTTACCTTGGTCACATCATCTCTGCCAAGGGCATCGCTGTTAATCCCGAGAAGGTGTCTGCAATTGTGAATTGGGAACCTCCTCAGAATGTCAAGCAGCTTCGCAGTTTTCTTGGTCTTGCAAGCTATTGCCGAAGATTCGTTGAGAATTTCTCTAAGATTGCAAAGCCTCTTTCCAACCTCCTCCAGAAGCATGTGAAGTATGTCTGGTCTCCTGAGTGTGACGTTGCTTTCAACACTCTCAAAGAGAAACTCGTCACAGCTCCTGTCTTAACTCCTCCTGACGAATCCAAGCCATTCGAAGTTTTCTGTGATGCTTCTCTTCAAGGTCTCGGTGCTGTGTTAATGCAAGAGAAGAAAGTTGTGGCCTATACCTCTCGTCAGTTGAAGCCCAACGAAAAGAACTACCCCACTCACGATCTTGAGTTGGCGGCAGTTGTCCATGCATTAATAACATGGAGACATCTCTTGTTGGGAAGAAAAGTGGACATATTCACCGATCACAAGAGTCTCAAGTACATCTTCACTCAGCCCAACCTCAACCTCAGGCAAACTCGATGGGTCGAAATGATTCAAGAGTACAATCCGAGTATTGAATATACTCCAGGCAAAGCCAATGTCATTGCAGATGCTTTGAGCAGGAAGGCTTATTGCAACAGCTTAATTCTCAAGCCATTCCAACCGGATCTTTGTGAAGCTTTCCGCAAGCTGAATCTCCAAGTTGTTCCTCAAGGCTTTCTTGCCAACCTCATAGTCTCTCCTACTTTGGAAGATCAAATTCGTGAGGCACAACTCCTGATACCATGGTGAAGAAGGTGAAACGTGGTATCGACAAGGGTCTTTCCAAATACAAGTGCTATCGCATTGATGACAGAGACACTTTATTCTTCGAGGACCGGATTGTGGTTCCTAAAGGTGATCTAAGGAAAGTCATTATGAACGAGGCACACAATTCTCTTCTTTCCATTCATCCTGGAAGTACGAAGATGTACCATGACCTCAAGCAGTCGTATTGGTGGACTCGAATGAAGCGAGAAATCGCTCAATTCGTGAATGAATGTGATGTCTGTCGAAGAGTGAAAGCAGAACACCAACGACCAGCTGGTCTCCTCCAACCTCTTGCTATCCCAGAATGGAAGTTTGATCATATCGAAATGGACTTCGTGACTGGATTTACAAAGTCCAAGCGCGGAAATGATGCTATCTTCGTTGTCATTGACAAGCTTACTAAAGTGGCTCATTTCCTTCCAATCAAAGAATCTATCACAGCAGCTCAGTTGGCAGAGCTATACACCTCCAGGATTGTCTCCTTGCACGGCATTCCACAATTGATTTCTTCAGATCGTGGAAGCATCTTCACTTCTAAGTTCTGGGACTCCTTCCAGAAGGCCATGGGCACCAACATTCGCTTCAGCACAGCTTTCCATCCTCAAACTAGTGGCCAAGTCGAGCGAGTCAATCAAATCCTTGAAGATATGCTCAGGGCTTGTGTCATTTCCTTTGGCATGAAATGGGAAGATTGTCTTCCATATGCCGAATTCTCCTACAACAACAGCTTCCAAGCGAGTTCGGGCAAGGCCCCATTCGAGATTCTATATGGCAGAAAGTGCCGTACTCCTCTCAATTGGTCAGAGACTGGTGAACGCCAACTTCTTGGCAATGACTTAATCACAGAGGCTGAAGAAATGTGTAAAGTCATCCGTGAAAATCTCAAAGCCGCGCAATCGCGCCAGAAGAGTTACTATGATAGTAAGCACCGTGACTTGGCTTTCGAGATCGGAGACCATGTCTACCTCCGCGTCTCTCCAATGAAAGGCACTCGTCGCTTCGGTATCAAAGGGAAGCTTGCCCCTAGATACGTGGGTCCTTTCAAGATCATTGGCAAAAGAGGCGACCTCGCCTATCAACTTGAGCTTCCCTCCAACTTCGTGAACGTGCACGATGTGTTCCACGTGTCACAGCTCCGCAAGTGCTTCAAGACTCCTGAGCGCACCATCAACTGTGAAGAGATTGATCTCCAAGAAGATATGTCTTATCATGAGGACCCCGTTGCTATTCTTGAAGAAACTGAGCGCAAGACTCGCAACAAGTCAATCAAATTCCTGAAAGTGAAGTGGTCGCACCATTCCGACTGAGAAGCCACCTGGGAACGCGAGGACCACCTCCGTTCCGAATATCCGGAGTTCTTTCAGTCCTAGATCTCGGGACGAGATCCTCTCGTAGTGGTGGAGTGTTGTAACACCCCGGATGTAACTTTCCATATTTGTAACTCCAACTCTTGCCATTTTCGGCTATGTGTTATGATATTCCCTCTGTGGTCGGGTTTTGTCTTTCATTTTGCATTTTGTTCATGTCATGCATCTCATATCATGTCATCATGTGCATCTCATTTGCATACGTGTTCGTCTCATGCATCCGAGCATTTTCCCCGTTGTCCGTTTTGCAATCCGGCACTCCCACGCGCACCGGCGCACCCTCTTGTTTATTTTCATGAGCGGGTGTTGAACGTTCTCGGAATGGACCGAGGTTTGCCAAGTGGCCTTGTATACCACCGGTAGACCACCGGGTCAAGTTTCGTTCCATTTGGAGTTCGTTTGGTACTCCAACGGTTAACCGGGCCCAATTCCGCAAAGTCCTTTGTGTGTTGCAGCAAAACCCCCTCCAAAACAGCCCAAAACCCATCTAAGTTCTCCATGCTCTCGGTCGTTCGATCACGATCGTGTGGGCGAAAACCGCACTCCATTTGGAGTCTCCTAGCTCCCTTCTACCTAAAATAGTGCACCCCTCCTCCGAAATTCCGCGTCCCGAAACCCTAACCTCCTCCCTTCCGCCGCGCCGGACACGTCCGCCGCCGCCGGACAGACGCCGCCGCCCCGCCATGACCAGCCCGCACACGTCCCGCCCCGCCGTCGCCCGCGCCCCGGCCCGCCGGCCCGTCGCCGGCCCCCGCTGGCCCGCGGCCCCGCCCGCGCGCCTCCTGCTCCGCCCGCCGCCCGTCCCCGCGCCCGCGCCCCCGCGCCTCCGCGCGCCCGAGCCGGCGAGCTCCCACCGCCGCGCCGCTGGTGCGCCGCCGCCGCCCTCGCCGCCGTGCCGGTCGCCGCCTCCTCTCGCCGGGCGCCGCCTCCTCCCGCCGGGCGCCGCCCCGTCCCCGGCCTTCCCCGAGCTTCCTCCGGCCGCCGCGCGCTCCAACTCCGGCGAGTGCTCCGGCCCCGCCTCGGAAACCGTGCCAGATCTGGATCGGGTCAAACCCTAGGTTGACCCCGAAATATCTCCAAGTCCTTTTTCTTATACATTCTGTTGCTCTATTCATCGCATCATATCTCCTTGCATACTGCTCCGTTTCATGCGCATGATATATCGAAATGTTCGTCTCGAGATGCCCTTCATTTTGTTCCATTGTGCCATGGTCTATCCATACATGCCCTTGTTTGCAATTATGGAGTGCCATAGCATGTCTTAATCTTGCTCTACCTTTGCTATAAAATGTTCCTGGCAGATTGTTTGTGTTATTCAATTTTGCCAAGCTTGTTGTAGTTGATCCTTTCATGTAATGTATTTGCTCTTGCCATGGTTAGCTTCATAAACATGCCATCTTGCTGTAGGTATGCTTGTTTTGTCAAGCATTGCTTTGTGATGAGTGCATCGAGCTCACAAAGATGCCCTCATAATTTCTGTTAATGCCATGCTCTGTTTTCTGCTAAGTCTGAAACCTGTTAACGAAACTTGCTATGTTTACATGGTTACCATCATATCTTCTGGTCCTTTCTGGCTCATGGTCAGTAAGGGGCGTTTGTTCTATGCATTTAGTAGATTCATGACATGCCTTGTTTTGCTATGTTAAGTTCCTGTAGCATGTGTTTTTCTTGCTCTGAACATTGCTACCTGATGCTGTTTATGCCATGTCCAGTAATTTCACCGTCTGTGAACCTGATATTTTTTTGCACTTTTTCCATGCTTGTTTGAACCTGTTATGTTGTGATCTAGCCGTAGCTCAGTGTTCATCTTTTGTCAAGCATCTCCTGTAGATTACTGCCATATGCTTTGTTGTTATGTTGGGGTGCTGTAGCATAGTTACTCGATGTATCCTAAGTGCTAACATGCTGTTAATCGCAGAATCCTGTCATTCTTGTTTTGCTTGCCATTTGCAAACCGTGCATCCGTTTCCGATGATCTTTATATCGATTTCGACCAAAATCATCTCATCTTTCCAGTGGCATACTTGGTTTGCCAAGTTACTGCGTTGTTCATTCTTTTTCTTCCGGAGCTCGCATATGCATCGCATATCATATCTCGCATATCATTCATGTATTGCATCATGTTGCTTGTGCATTTCCCGGGATTGATTGTGGTTCCATTGCTTGTGTTCTTGCTGTGGGTAAAGCCGGGAGACGAGTTCGTGAACAAGGAACCTGTTGAGTACGCTTACGAGGATCAAGCTTTCGACAACTCTGAGAACCTTGCAGGCAAGATGACCATACCCTCGAAATCACTTCTATCTTTGCTTTGCTAGTTGTTCGTTCTATTGCCATGCTGCACTACCTACCACTTGCTATATCATGCCTCCCATATTGCCATGTCAAGCCTCTAACCATCCTTTCCTAGCAAACCGTTGTTTGGCTAAGTTACCGCTTTTGCTCAGCCCTTCTTATAGCGTTGCTAGTTGCAGGTGAAGTTGAAGTTGGTTCCATGTTGGAACATGGATATTTTGGAATATCACAATATCTCTTATTTAATTAATGCATCTATATATTTGGTAAATGGAGGAAGGCTCGGCCTTATGCCTGGTGTTTTGTTCCACTCTTGCCGCCCTAGTTTCTGTCATACCGGTATTATGTTCCTTGAGTTTGCGTTCCTTACGCGGTCGGGTGATTTATGGGACCCCCTTGACAGTTCGCCTTGAATAAAACTCCTCCAGCAAGGCCCAACCTTGGTTTTACCATTTGCCACCTAAGCCTTTTCCCTTGGGTTTTCGCGAGCCCGAGGGTCATCTTTATTTAAACCCCCGGGCCAGTGTTCCTCTGAGTGCTGGTCCAAACTAGAGCACCGTGCGGGACCGTCCCTTGGCAACTTGGGTTACGTTGGTACCTGTACGCTTCGCTTATCCGGTGTGCCCTGAGAACGAGATATGTGCAGCTCCTATCGGGATTTGTCGGCACATTCGGGCGGCTTTGCTGGTCTTGTTTTACCATTGTCGAAATGTCTTGTAAACCGGGATTCCGAGACTGATCGGGTCTTCCTGGGAGAAGGTTTATCCTTCGTTGACCGTGAGAGCTTATAATGGGCTAAGTTGGGACACCCCTGCAGGGTATTATCTTTCGAAAGCCGTGCCCACGGTTATGAGGCAGATGGGAATTTGTTAATGTCCGGTTGTAGAGAACTTGTCACTTGACCCAAGTAAAATACATCAACTGTGTGTGTAGCCGTGATGGTCTCTTTTCGGCGGAGTCCGGGAAGTGAACACGGTTTGAGTTATGCATGAACGTAAGTAGTTTCAGGATCACTTCTTGATCACTTCTAGCTTCACGACCGTTGCGTTGCTTCTCTTCTCGTTCTCTTTTGCGTATGTTAGCCACCATATATGCTTAGTGCGTGTTGCAGCTCCACCTCTTTACACCATCCTTTCCTATAAGCTTAAATAGTCTTGATCTCGCAGGTGTGAGATTGCTGAGTCCTCGTGACTCACAGATTCTACCAAAACAGGTGCAGGTGCCGACGATACCAGTGCAGATGATGCAACCGAGCTCAAGTGGGAGTTCGACGAGGAACGTGGTCGTTACTATGTTTCTTTTCCTGATGATCAGTAGTGGAGCCCAGTTGGGACGATCAGGGATCTAGCATTTGGGGTTATCTTATTTTCATTTGGATTTGACCGTAGTCGGTCTATATGTGGATTTTGGATGATGTATGAATTATTTATGTATTGTGTGAAGTGGCGATTGTAAGCCAACTCTCGTTATCCCATTCTTGTTCATTACATGGGATTGTGTGAAGATGACCCTTGCGACAAAACCACAATGCGGTTATGCCTCTAAGTCGTGCCTCGACACGTGGGAGATATAGCCGCATCGTGGGCGTTACAACTACCTTAGCCGAACGAGCGAAACGTAAGGTGGTAAGCACAGGAGCCGGGAAACCCAACTGTAGACCAAAGACATGATTCAGAGTAGATGCATACAATGCAATATCGGGGATGCCGAAGAGTACCCTATTGGTGTTCGGACTTTAGAATGTGCAGGGTCGAATACAACCCCCGGTGTTAAGGACAGACTAAAGCACGTGTCGCAGTCTGAAGTAGGAGGGAATACAGATCACAATATAAAATAAATGAGTTCCAACCAAAAGTGGTGATCGACTGCTTCCTTTATACCATGATGAATATGTCGAGCCGTGTTATTACAAATAATGCCACAAATATCGAGGCTATTTTACATGCCCAAAAGTTTACACAAGGGAAAGGTTTACACAGGGCCTAAGAAGTAGTGGTTTGAAGATCCCAATGGTGCCCTGCGACACATTTGCGCCGTTTCTCCTTGGTATGAAATCCTTTGAGAGGGGGAGGTGATGGTCGTCTGTAAGAAAGAGGGACCTGGAAAAGAGCCTCAGTAGGTAGGTTTTTTAATGAACCTATAGTGGGAAAAAAGTTGAGGTCTGAATAGGGTCAAGCCGTACTATGGAACTTTTCCGCAGTGTTCCTCCGACGCTGACCAAGGTATTTTATGTATGCGCGGTGCATATGCCGCAACCTTATGGGGCGGTCGGCGGAGGCTAGACTACTATTCAAGCTCCGGCTCCACCGGGCTATCGCATTGTAATGCGGATCAGAATCGCTTAGCAGTGTCATGGGTCTTGATGACCGATGAGTTGTTCGGCTTGATGAGGCCGCCCTGTAATTCAGCTGCTAGGGCCGCGGTGTGCTCCTCAGTACGGAGGGAGCGCTCCATATTCCCATTTACTGTGATGATGCCACGAGGTCCAGTCATTTTGAGCTTCAGATAAGCATAGTGCGGGACCGCATTAAAGCGAGCGAAGGCCGTTTGTCCGAGCAGTGCATGATAACCACATCGAAAAAGGGACGATGCCAAAGATCAAATCTTCGCTTCAGAAGTTGTCTAGAGAGCCGAATACGACTTCCAGCGGTAAGGAGCCCGTGCAGCGGGCCTCCACGTCGGGTATCACTCCTTTAAAGGTAGTGTTGCTAGGCTTGATTCTTGATGGGTTGATACCCATCTTACGGACAGTATCCTGGTAGATCAAGTTGAGGTTGTTGCCGCCATCCATAAGGACTCTAGTAAGATGGTATCCGTCAATGATAGGATCGAGTACCAGGGCCGCCGAACCTCCGTGATGGATACTGGTTGGGTGGTCCCTATGATCAAAGGTGATCGAACAAGCCGACCATGGGTTGAATTTTGGGGCGACAGGCTCTACGGCGTAGACGTCCCTTAACATGCGCTTGCGCTCCCTCTTGGGGATGTGGGTGACATAGATCATGTTCACCGTTTTCATTTCAGGGGGAAACTGTTTCTGTCGCCCGGTGCACGGTGGGTGAGGCTCATCATCGTACTCGCTTGGAGGTCCTTTCCCCTTGTGTTCGGTGTTTAATTTACCCGCCTGTTTGAAAACCCAGCAATTTCTGTTGGTGTGGTTGGCAGGCTTATCAAGGGTGCCATGAATCTGGCAGGGTCGATCTAGTATCTTGTCCAAGTTGGATGGACCGTCCCTATTACCTTTGAATGGCTTCTTCCGTTGACCGGGTTTAGAGCCACTCAATCCGGCATTTACTGCCGTATCCTCTATTTCTTCGTTGTTGTTCTGACGCTTATTTTTATTGCGTTGTGGTCTTCCATTGCCATCCCGGGACTCCGAAGTGCCGGGGTCGCTGGAACTGTTGCTTCTACGAGCCAGCCAGCTATCTTTGCCCGCACAGAAGCGGGTCATGAGTGCAGTAAGAGCTGCCATGCATTGTCTTCGTCTTTTCCTGACCGAGGTGCCGGGCGAGCCATTCGTCACGGATGCTGTGCTTAAATGCCGCTAAGGCCTGGGCGTCCGAACAGTCCATGATTTGGTTCTTTTTAATTAAGAACCGATTCCAAAGTTTGCGAGCTGACTCTCCAGGTTGCTGGATTATGTGACTCAGGTCATCGGTGAA
Organism: Triticum aestivum; assembly: GCF_018294505.1. Classification (NCBI taxonomy): domain Eukaryota; kingdom Viridiplantae; phylum Streptophyta; class Magnoliopsida; order Poales; family Poaceae; genus Triticum; species Triticum aestivum. The sequence goes on from NC_057799.1 coordinate 299,520,824, forward strand.
AGATCGTGGATGTCGCCTAGAGGGGGGGGGGGGGTGAATAGGCGCTTTAAAATAATTACGGTTGAGGCTTGAACAAATGCGGAATAAACCTAGCGGTTAATTTATCAAGCACAAAAACTACAACAACTAGGCTCACATATGTGCACCAACAACTTATGCTAAGCAAGAAAAACTACTTAGGTGACAGCAAGATATATGACAAGAAACAATATGGCTATCACAAAGTAAAGTGCATAAGTAAAGGGCTCGGGTAAGAGATAACCGAGGCACGCGGAGACGACGATGTATCCCGAAGTTCACACCCTTGCGGATGCTAATCTCCGTTTGGAGCGGTGTGGCGGCACAATGCTCCCCAAGAAGCCACTAGGGCCACCGTAATCTCCTCACGCCCTCGCACAATGCAAGATGCCGTGATTCCACTAAGGGACCCTTGAGGGCGGTCACCGAACCCATACAAATGGCAACCCTTGGGGGCGGTCACCGAACCCGTACACTTTGGCAACCCTTGGGGGCGGTCACCGGAACCCGTCAAATTGCTCGGGGCGATCTCCACAACCTAATTGGAGACCCCGACGCTTGCCCGGAGCTTTACACCACAATGATTGAGCTCCGAACACCACCAACCGTCTAGGGCGCCCAAGCACCCAAGAGGAACAAGCTTAAGGGTACAAAGCACCCAAGAGTAATAAGCTTCTCAACTTGTAACTTCCACGTATCACCGTGGAGAACTCAAACCGATGCACCAAATGCAATGGCAAGGGCACACGGAGTGCCCAAGTCCTTCTCTCTCAAATCCCACCGAAGCAACTAATGCTAGGGAGGAAAATGAGAGGAATAACAAGAAGGAGAACACCAAGAACTCCAAGATCTAGATCCAAGGGGTTCCCCTCACATAAAGGAGAAAGTGATTGGTGGAAATGTGGATCTAGATCTCCTCTCTCTTTTCCCTCAAAAACTAGCAAGAATCCATGGAGGGATTGAGAGTTAGCAAGCTCGAAGAATGTCAACAATGGGGGAAGAACACGAGCTCAAAGGATAAGGTTCATCTGGGAAGAAGACCCCCTTTTATAGGTGGGGAAAAATCCAACCGTTATGGTCACAGCCCGCACCGAGCGGTACTACCGCTAGGGCGGTAGTAGCCCTTTGAAACACAACAACGAGGAGGCAAAAAAGCCAGAAGAACTGTCGGAGCGGTGGTACCGCTTGACCTCACGGTACTACCGCTAGGGGTAGCGGTACCTGCTAAGGGTAGCGGTACTACTGCTTGCGAGCGGTACTAAAAACTTACATCCGTGCCTACCACTGCTGGACTTGTGACGAGTTTTTGGTCCCGAGCGGAAGTAGCCACGGAAGTAGCCGCGGTAGTACTGCTCCAAGCGGTAGTACCGCTCCCAAGAGCGGTAGTAAAAAATTACACCTGCTCCTGTCCGCGGTAGTACCGCTGCAGCCTTTTCAGAACACCAAAACTAACACAACTTCTGCAAACGGACTCCAAATTCGACGAAACCAAGTTTGTTGGAAAGCTAGCGACAAGGGCTAACACAATATTGATAGAAATACCAATAATAAGCAAATGAGAAAAGGCCCAAAAGAAAATGGTGAGAACCCTTCCTCGGATAAGACCGGTAAAACCTCCAACATCAAAAACATCATAGAAGACGCATGCAAACTCCGTTTTCGATAAACTCAAGCTTGTCATCAAGATGACCATAAGCTCTAAGACTCACAAAGAGAACCAAACAAGAACCAAGAAACGTGATGCAAGGATGCAATGGTTTGAGCTCTCGACGAACGATACGATCAAGCTACTCACTTGAGAGCCCCCCTTGATAGTACGACTATCGATCCTATAACCCGGTCTCCCAACTACCACCATGAGACCGGTAAAATAGAAAACCAATCAAGGGAAAACCTTTGCCTTGCAGATGGTCCACTTGAGCTAGATGATGACTATCTTGACTCCCTCAAGTTGGACCACCTTTCTTGATTGCGTTGGCTCGATGAAGACTAGATGATTACTCCCCCATAGTCCACTATGGGTGAGCCACTCTTCGGCACATCTTCACAAGTCCATTGTCACCACAATGGATGGCAAGCTTCAAGCACTTGATCTCTTCGTGATGCTCCACTTGAACTTGCACACGACAATCTTGATGACGATCACCACTTGATGTCATCCTCTCCATGGGTTGAGTGATATCTTCCTCTTGACACAAGCCCATGAACACGTACCTAACCCCACATAGAACTCTCACATAGACCATGGGTTAGTACACAAAGCACAATGGACAATGCTTACCATACCATGGGATCACTTGATCCCTCTCGGTACATCTTCTACGCTTTTTGAGTTGATCAACTTGATTCACTATTGACTTAGTCTTGATCAACCTAGAATCTTTCCAACTCTCTTCATTTGGATGATGTCTTGAAGGTAAACATGAATGATCACACAATCTTCTTCTTCAAGACATGCTTGCAATAAGCTCAACTCTCACATGACCAATCTTTGGATAATTCCTTAATAGAACCTTGGTCAACACAAACTCTCCTTGAAACCAACACATGCACTCCAAGAAAAGCCTATGGACAAAACCTTCAAATATAACTCAAGGCAACCATTAGTCCATAGAGATTGTCGTCAATTACCAAAACCAAACATGGGGGCACCACATGTTCTTTCAATCGGCATCCGGCGGTCGGACATAAGTGCCTTGAAAGTTGTCCTAAAAAGCATCTCTAAGTATTCCCAACTTCCAATGGAGTTCTCTGGGAGGCTGTTCAACCAGTGCCGTGCTGGTCCTTTCAGCTTTAGAGGGAGGTATTTAATGGCATGGAGATCATCTCCGCGTGCCATGTGAATGTGGAGAAGAAAATCTTCAATCCATACAACGGGATCCGTTGTTCCATCGTATTGCTCGATGTTCACGGGTTTGAACCCCTCTGGAAATTGGTGTTGCATTAACTCGTCGATAAAGCACATAGGGTGTGCGGCACCTCTATACCGGGCGACATCGCGACTGAGTTTGGATGACATCTGTGTTCGGTGCTGATCCTGGACTTGGTTATGTTTGTCGCGCCAGGCTTGATAACCGTCATCTTGTGTTGGGGCGCGTCCTCTTGATCCATAGATTGATCTGGACTGGTCGTCCTCCATTGGCCAGGTCCTGACGTAAGTCGTACGTGTAGCCCGGAGCCGCTGTCTCCTTGCCTCTATGGCGAGGGGGCGCGGGCTGGTGTTCGGCATAATTAGCCGTTTTATCCCGTCCACGTGGTGGTCGGTCCGGTTGATCAGCCTGATTGTATTTTGATGGTATTGGCTCAAAGACCTCATCATCGAATTGTGGCAGTAGCCTGCGTTCGGGATAACTTTTTGTTTGGCGCTCAAAGCCATATCCTTCTTCGGCGGCTAGGACCTTGGTCCATCTGTTGTTGAGCGTATCCTGTTCGGCTTGAATCTGCTGCTGTTTCTTTTCCAGGCTCCGTGCAGTGGCGATGAGACGTCGCTTGAAGCATTCTTGTGTGAGGGGTTCCTCTGGGACGATGAATTCTTCGTCGCCGAGGCTAACATTCTCTTCGGAGACAGGTAAGTAGTTACTATCCTCCGAATCCTCGTGATCGGCGTGTTCGGGGCTGTATTGACCCTCTTCCCTTTCATCCAGCTCGAACGCAGGCTCAACGAGGTGATCGGGATCTTCGGCGTTGTCCGGAGTGTTATTATCTCCGGTGTCGGTATTGCTTTCCCTTGCCCGACGCGATCGTGAGCGGCGGCGCTGACGCCGTTGTTTTGGTGGTTCATCGACGGGCTGATCCTCATCTGTGTCTTGAGTGCCATCGTCGTCCTTCTTCTCAGGTGTGTCCACCATGTATACATCGTAAGTGGAAGTGGCCATCCAACGCCCAGTGATGGGTGGGTTTTGACCTGGTTCGGCTCCGACATCGTTGTCCATGCCATCGATGTCTTCGGAGGCGTAATCTAGCATGTCGATTAAATCCTTGACAATGGCTATTAAGTGGGTGGTGGGTGGGTCATAAAATTCCCTACTCTCAGCCCCCAGTTTAAGCTAGGAGTAATTCGGAGGCGACACTTCCGTGATGGCGAGAGATCGTATTAAGTCCAACGTTTCGTTTAAGAGCGAAAGCTGGATAGGCGTCTGAGGATCAGCAGAGCTAGGCTCGGTGATAACCACTTGGCTGAGCCTAATGGACGCAGACCTCGGGAGCTCGGAGTTGATGTCCCGAGGCGAGTCCGGCTTCCCAATGATGGGGAGGGTCCCGTTTGACTCCGGGTCCACCGATGTCGCGGTCACATCTGAGTCTCCGGCTAGAAGCTCCATGACGGGAGAGAGTCCGGTGGGGTTCATCCTCCCGTCTTCGGACGAAGTGGTCCATCCCGGATCTAGGGCCGAGGCGGATACGAGCGTCGACCCCTGGATGGGATCTGATGGTGGATCGTTTTCTTGGAAGGGTTTTCTCCCTTGATCTTTTCCCTTAAGAAGGGCCTTCTTCACGTGGGTGGGGAGCGGCGGCCGAGGCCGTGAACCCCTCGAAGATCAGGTCTCCTCGGATATCGGCGATGTAGTTCAAGCTTCCAAACCTGATCTGGTGACCAGGGGCGTAGCTATCGACCTGCTCGAGGTGGCCGGTCGAGTTGGCACGTAGCACGAAGCCGCCAAAACACAAAGAGTTGACCAGGGAGAAAGGTCTCCCTGGAAACAGCGTCGTCATTGATGACAAGGCGAGCCATCGATCCTTATGTTGACAACACAACGAAAGTCTCAATGAAAGCACCAATGTCGGTGTCAAAACCGACAGATCTCGGGTAGGGGGTCCCAAGCTGTGTGTCTAAGGATCCATAGTAACAAGGGAAAATGGGGACACGATGTTTACCCAGGTTCGGGCCCTCTTAAAGGAGGTAAAACCCTACGTCCTTCTTGATTGTATTCGATGAGTATAGGGGTTACAAGAGTTGATCTACCTCGAGATCGTAATGGCTAAACCCTAGCTGTCTAGCCTATGATTATTCTGATAGCCTCTACGGACTAAACCCTCTGGTTTATATACACACCGGAGGGGCCTAGGGTTGTACAGAGTCGGTTTGCAGAGAAGGAAATAGTACATCCGGGCACCAAACTTGCCATCCACGCATATAGGAATCCTACCCAGACACGGGGGACAGTCTTCTGCTTTATCTTCACGGCCCATCATTTCGGCCCACATTGGATAGACCGGACACCCGAGGACCCCCTAATCCAGGACTCCCTCAGTTTGTACTTTCGGTGTATTTCTATAAAAGATCAGATCCTTTTCGCATAGAAAAAATACTAAGCACTGAAAGCATGCTTGCATTCACTTTAGCTCGTTTTATTCCGTCACAGGGCAGTGCTTTCATTATCATGTATATGATGCTCGCTCTTTCATTGTCAATGGTTATTGTTTTGACCAATTTTGAAAGATATGTTTCAAGGACAAACTTCTGGTCTTATAATTGCAAATACATGAGAGCCATGTTGTATAATTACACCAATTATCTTATACAACTTTGTGAACACTAGCCATGTTATTTAATGTCCTCCTCTAGATCTTATGATTGCAAATACTGGAGAGCCATGATGTATAATTACACCAATTATCTTATGGTTTTTTTTATCAAAGTTCTCCTTTAAGTATTCACGATGATAATTTCGTACTATCAAAGTTCTCCTTTAAGCATACAAAGATGGATGTTAGGCATTGTGGTCTGTTTGACTATGCTACTTGTTGAAGCTTCACACTGCCTTAAGTGCTTAAACTTCATATGCTAAGGAGTGTTTCAATTGTTGTAGCTGCTTGCTTGCTTGTTTGTGGCTGTAGCTTGCCCACCTCATGGACCAAACTCCCAGTTTTGCGTGAATGGTTGTTCACTGTTCTAAGGGTATTTTCAACGCTGGCTCTTAAACCGCCCGCAATCGGCCGAACTGCGCGGTACGGAAGTGTTCCGTCTCCAACATGGTTTTGCATCGGTCCATTCGGCGGTCCGGACGCACTTTTTCCCACAAACCAGAGACAAACTGGCGCGTGGAGAGGGGAGGGGTGTTGTCGGCGTCCGGACTGCTGTTACGCCCATGCGTGACTAACCTGGCCCACCAAAAAACCTACCCGACTATACTGCGTTTTGCATCTGATGCATGCGCTGTTTCCCCGTCACATTCATGCCGGCCTAGAGCATGCAGCGATCGGCATGGATGCTAAGCGACGTGACCGGACGGGAGGGCGACGCTGACGGAAGCGACTTCTCTAGCGTCATCGCTTCAATGCGGACGCCGCATCCCAAGAAACCAACCCCCGCCACTACGCCGCATTAAAGCGGGATGACTTGGCCCTTCGCATGGCCTCGCCGCGGCTATTTAAACCGTGCGCCAATGATGCATCCACACTTCGTCCTCTTCAAGCCCCTCCTCCTTGAGCATCTCCAACTCCGGCCGCGATGCCGAACGCGTTGGCAGGTGGAGGCGGTGACAGTTCATTGTCAGGCGGATCATGGCGCCCATGCCCTCACTCGTCGGGCCCCTTGGCATCCACGACGACCAGCTCCTCCGGCAAGGAGGAGATCGTCATCTCATCCGGCGACGAGGAGGACTAGGAGCCACCGCAGACCCGTGATACGTCTCCAACGTATTGACTTTTCCAAACACTTTTGCTCTTGTTTTGGACTCTAATTTGCATGATTTGAATGAAACTAATCCGGACCGACGCTGTTTTTAGTAGAACTATCTTGGTGTTGTTTTTTTGTGCAAAATAGAAGTTCTTGGAATTGGACGAAATTTTGCGGAGAATTATTTCAGAACATATAAAAAGTACTAGCGCAAAAATTTATCAGAGGGGGCCACCACAGAGCCACAACTTCATGTGGCGCCCCCCTAGGGCGCGCCACCTGAGCTTGTGGGCCCCACAGAGCTCCGTTTGCCCTACCTCCAGGTCCATAAGTACCATCTTCCTGAGAAAAAAAATCAGAGAGTAAGTTTCATCGCATTTCATGATACAGAGCCACCGCCACCTCGTGTTCTTCATCGGGACGTGACCTGGAGTGGTTCGGTGCTCCGGAGAGGGTAAATCGCCGCTGCTGTCATCAATAACCCTTCTTCATCAACACTCTCATGATGCTCACCAATGGGAGTGAGTAATTTCATGGTAGGCATACTGGTGATACATGGAGATGGATGAGATTCGTCATGTAATCTAGTCAATTTGCTAGGGCTTGATCCTTAGTATACACTATGGTCTGACATTGATATTGCTATAACTTTGCTATGCTTAATGTTTTGTCACTAGGGCCCTAGTGCCATGATTTCAGATCTATGCCTATTATGTTTCCATGAATATATTTGAGTTCTTGATCCTATCTGCAAGTTATATGCATCTGTTATTGTTTTTAACCGTAGACCCCAAGGTGACAATAATTGGGATACTCTCCGGGGATGACTGTAATTTGAGGAGTTCATGTATTCACTATGTGTTAATGCTTTGTTCCAGTTCTCTATAAAAAGGAGCGTCTTAATTAACCTTAGTTTCTATTATGACCCCCTGCCACGGGAGGGTAGGGCAAAAGATGTTATGCAAGTTCTTATTATAAGCACGTATGACTATATACGGTATACATGCCTACATTTGATTGATGAATGGGAGCTATTGTGTATCGCTCTAGGTTGTGACTGTCACGTGCTGAATGTCATCGAAATATCCGTCGCTACTCCATGCCTACACTTTGTTCATATTGTCTTTGCTAAGTTATACTATTGCTATTATTGTTCCAACTGCTACTGTTACCGTCACTATTACTATAGCTATTGTTACTGTTGCTATCAAAACTACCATATTACTGTGCTAATAATATTTTGTTGCAATCTGTATTCACTATGAAGAATTCGAGATACTGTAAGACCAAGATCATGCCCTCTAAGACGAGGGGAGGTAAAGAACTGCCAACTCGGTCTACACTTGATTCACCTTCTGTTTTAAGTCAACTTGCAACACCACCACCTGTTATTCAATCTGATATGTCATAAGTAATAGACATTGCTTCTGCTATTGATGATACTCATGATAATGCTTCTACTTTGCTTAATGAATCTATGCCACTTGGTGAATTACTTGATGCTCATGTTGCTAAAGCTAAAGAATTCAAATTTGATGAAAATTATGGTTCACCTGCAACACCTAGTACTCCTGCTAGAACTAAGATGTTAGATGTGCCTGAAGGGTACACTCTAGATGATGATATTACTAAAGAATTGCTTGCTTGTGAAAATAGGGAGGACCTTAAGAACTTAATGGACATGCTAAAAGAAAAGGCTATGAACCAAATGATGAAATATGATACTAAGTTTGCAACCTCTCCTATTTTTGTTACTGATAAGGATTATGAGTTCTCTGTTGTTCCTGGTCTTATTACTTTGGTAGAATCCGATCCATTTCATGGTTATGAATCAGAAACAGTTATATCACATCTTACTAAACTGAATGAAATTTCCACCCTATTTGCTCAAGAGGAAAAGATTTGCTATTACTATATTCTTAAATTGTTTCCCTTCTGATTAAAGGGAGATGCTAAAACTTGGTTGTGTGCGTAGTCCCCATGATATGATTTACTACTTCACTGAGAAATATTTTCCTGCTCATAAGCAACAAGTTGCCCTACAGGAAATATATAAATTTGTGCAACTTGAGTAAGAGCATCTCCTTCAAGCTTGGGGGAGGCTCCTACAATTATTGAATGCTTTACCTGATCATTCTCTTAAGAAAAATGAAATACTTGATATCTTCTATAATGGACTAACTGATGCTTCTAGGGACTACATAGATAGTTGTGTTGGTTGTGTTTTCAGGGAAAGGACTGTTGAACAGGCTCAGGAATTATTGAATAACTTATTGAGAAATGCTGATGATTGGACACTTCCCGAGCCACCTCCTAAGCCAACTTCGAAGAAAAGAGGTATTCTACTCCTCAGTCCAGAAGATATGCAAGAAGCCAAGAAATCTATGAGAGAGAAAGGTATTAAATCTGAAGATGTTAAAAATCTACCACTTAATGAAGAAATACATGGACTCGATATCCCGATAGAGGTAGTAGAGGTAAACTCTTTTTATAGGTTTGATGAGGGTGATATTCCTTGTAATAAATATCCAAGTCAGTGCTTAGATGAATTTAATAATTTTATTGTTAAGCAAGAAAACTTTAATAGACAAATAAGTGATTAATTAAAACGTAATGTTATTATGATTGAACGCTTGAGTGGTTTGATGTTTAGAATTGCCAATGATGTTAAAGGTTTATGTAAACATTCCTCTATGGTCCACACTCAGCTAGAACAAGTTTCTAAATCACAAAATTATTTGCATAAAGGTATGAACAATAAACTTAATGATCATGCTGTTACAGTAGTGGCTAGAGGTAGTAAAATGACCTAGGAACCTTTGTTCCCTGAGGGTCATCCTAAAAGAATTGAATAAGATTCTCAAAGAATAAATGATAGTGCAGCTAGTTCACCTAAGAATAAAAATAAGAAGAATAAGGATAAAACTTTACATGCGTCTAGTGAACCTGTCATAGAAAACCCCGTTGAGAATCCTAATAATGTTTCTATTTCAGATGCTGATACCTAGTGATAATGATAATGATGATGCCAATGATGATCATGTTGATGCTCCACAAGATGATAATAAAGAATCTGGTAGTGAAATAGAAATAGAACCTAAAATTGAGCTTGATGATCCATCTCCTAAGAATAAAAGATATAATAAACGAGACTTTGTTGCTAGGAAGCATGGTAAAGAAAGAGAACCATGGGTTCAAAAAGCCGTGCCTTTCCGTAGTAAGGCCCTAAAATCTAAAGATGAAGACGCTTTCAACCGCTTTGTTGAATTTCTTAGACCTTTATTCTTGCAAGTACCTTTGACTGATGCTATGAAAATGCCTCCTTATGCTAAGTATATGAAAGACATTGTTACTAATAAAAGAAAAATACCTGAGGCTGAAATTTCTATTATGCTTGCAAATTATCCCTTTAAAGAAAAAATACTTGAAAAATTAGGAGATCCGGGAATACCTATTGTACCATGCTCTATTAAAAACCAATATGTTAAAGCTGCTTTATGTGATTTAGGGGCTGGTGTTAGTGTTATGCCTTTTTCTCTATATAAAAGACTTGACTTGAGTAAGTTGACTCCTACTAAAATTTCTTTGCAAATGGCTGACAAATCAACTGCTATACCCATCGGTATTTGTGAGGATGTTCCCGTTGTGGTTGCTAATGTTACTATCTTAATGGACTTTTTTATCTTGATATGCCCGAGGACGACAACATGTCGGTTATCCTTGGAAGACCTTTTTCTAAATACTACAGGGGTTGTTTTGATTGCAACAAAAGCAAGTTTACTTTTCATGTTAATGGCAATGAGAATACTATATATCCCGAAGAAGCCAAACAAAGCAAACAGTCACAATTCTATTGAAAAAGTTATGATCATCACTATTGGAGGTTTTGAATTTCCTATTCCGGTTCCGAAAAATAAGTACCAAACTCTTATAATTGGAACAATTAATGCATATTCCAATTGAGCTAACTTAATGCAATACAGAAATTCTTTGGTTCCATGCCACTCAGAAATAGTTTGTTAATAAGACATGATTAACCTTGTTAATGGATTCTTTTCTAGGAGCATATAGTCGATGAATTCCATAAGCGCAACTTTCTATAACTTTGGTTTATCTTCTGTTATATTTAGTTTTGAATAAAACGTAATGCTTTAGAATATCCCATTTATCCCGTTTCCTGAATTTTCCATGCAATAAAAAATGCCCCAAAAATAGAAGTTCTCAGAATGTCCCAAAAATAGAGTATGTTTTTTTTGGAATATTTAAGAATTTTTGGCACTGAACACAAACCAGGGGGTGCACCAGTGAGCCACAAGATCAGGTGGTGTGCCTGCCCCACTGGGCGGGCCATGTGAGCATGTGGGACCCACATGGCCCCACTCACTTAGTGGCCATGCCCACTGCCTTCTTCCACCTCTAGAAAAATTCATGCTCAGTTCTTAGGCCATGTTCTTGCTCATTTTCATGCAATTTTTGATCTCTTCGCTCGGAGCCCCGAACTGTTTGTAGGGATTGCTCCTTGTATGTGACTCCTCCATTGGTCCAATTAGTTATTGTTCAAGTGGTTTATATTTTGCATATTTTATGTTGTAGGTGTCCTTGAATATGAGCTTTCATGTTGAATTCACTTGGTTCTAAGTAGTTTTGATGCATGATATAGCCTCTAGACACTTGTGGGAGTAGTTGATGGGAAACATAGTAGAAAACAAAAAAAATCGCGCCTACAATCACCCAAGATCAATATGAAGATGCATAACGATTTTGGATCATGATCGTTACCGTCATAGAGTTGCAGTGGAAGAAAACGTGTCAGTGTAGATCGTACTTGGAGTCCCTCGAACCATTGATGAACGATCGCTTGTACCGCCGATGAACATTTCCACGAACCAGGACCGAAAGCACGACCTCTCTACTTGGTTTCAAGCGTGCAACCTTCACGATCCGGCAGTGCTTCACTGTGCAGAGCTAATCATCACTGGAGAATTAGAGGGAGGAGTTTAGAACCACACAAGGCTTCTAATTATGAGGACAAGAGGATTATCCTAGTTATGATTATTCAACTAGGACCAACAAGAACTAGAACTAGAAGAACTAGAGGAGGCTCCAAAACTTGTGTATTCAATAAAGCAAAAAAAACCTAGTATATATAGGTTAGAGGAGGAGGGGCAGCCACCAAGGAGGGAAAGACCCTCCTCGGGGCGCCGGCCAAAGGGTGAGGAGTCGGGGGAGGAGTAGGACTCCACCCCTAGTCCAATTCGCCCCCCATAATTCCTTATAGGCCTTCGTGGCCCATAATCCGCTCCACCTCTTGGCCTTTTTAGGCCTGTTGATATTTAAATTAAATATAAAATGTTCTAAATACTTATATACCATTATATATATTAACATCTCCAGAAACATTTTCCATCTATATATAATATATCATTAATACCCGGTATTACCCGATATTCACCGAAACCCTTCCGGTGACACCGAAACACTTCCGGATCCTCTCGGAATTATTCCAAATATTAATAAAAAAATTCTACAAATATATTCTCATCACTCCCATCCTACTAACACTCAGAAGATCGTGATTGCCTTAAGCTTGTGACCCCGTAGGTTCAGTAACTCATAAACATGAATGAAACTGTTCGTTCAATGACCATAGCGGGACCGTGGATGTCTATATCGATCCCTAGGAGCACACGAATGATATTCGGGTGAAACTGTGGTTATCATGTGATGTTCCCTTTTCTTTGTGATACTTCACAAAACCTGGGATGCATCGGTATCCTCTTGAGTTATCACTATGCTCACTATACCTAAATCCTCGTTACCTGTTTTGTTCTTCTTTCTCGTTATTGTGTTCCGGCATCCCCGTGACATAGTCACCTGTGTCTGGCTCGAATATGGTTGATGTCATAACACTGTGAAGGCCCTAAGAATATCTCTCCATCGCCGAAGGATCAAATCCCACTCTTGAATTATCCTGCTACTTGTCAAACTTTCTGATGAACTTGTAAGTTGTCATTATGATCACCGTGTTACATGTGACGTTTGAGCAACCCAAAGCCCATTTTACGGTAAGAAGTGACCACGATACTCTCATGGTATAAGGAGCAAGATCACATGTTAACACTCTGTCTTATTACAATTAAATACGGACGATATTAATCCAATTCACCACAGGCAAGTTTGGGTCGATTCAATATGATCGTTCTTCCAACGCCATAATCCCAATGTTGTTTTAGGACTACCGTTACACGTAACGATATCCTAAGGTCCGGAAAACATGACACCAACAACACTTGAGCTAGTCCTAGAGGCAAGACTAGGAAGCTTTTATTTAACCGTTTATCATTCCACACGTGCATATGAGTTTTCCACTAAATGGCATATTCCAGGATCATAGCAATTATAGAATAGAATATAAGATCTTTAATTATGAATATGGACATATAAAAATACAAATATTATTGTCTTTAGGGCATATTTTCAACAATCTCCCACTTGCACTAGTAAATAATCTAGCTTACATAGTCTCTTTAACACCTATGTCTATCCGGTGTTGCTCATGTTTTGTCGTGGTAGAACTTTCGTCATCAGGTCGGACACATTCAAATCTGTGTGAATCTTGAGAATCTTCACATAGCCCTTCTTAACATATTGTCGGACAATGTGATACTTGTGTTCAATGTGTCTGGTCTTCATGTGTCATCTTAGTTCCTTTGATTGAGTAACATCTCCACTATTATCACAATAGAGAGCCATTGGATTCATCACACTTGGGACAACGCTGTCGGTGTCAAAACCGGCCGATCTCGGGTAGGGGGTCCCGAACTGTGCGTTTGAGGATCAAAGGTAACAGGAAGCAGGGGACATGATGTTTACCCAGGTTCAGGCCCTCTTAATGGAGGTAATACCCTACTTCCTGCTTGCTTGACTTTGATGAGTATAGGGGTTACAAGAGTTGATCTACCTCGAGATCGTAATGGCTAAACCCTAGATGTCTAGCCTGTATGATTTGTCTTAGCCTCTACGGACTAAAACCTCCGGTTTATATAGACACCAGAGGGGCCTAGGGTTGTAAAAAGTCGGTTTACAGAGAAAGGAAACTACACATCCGAACGCCAAGCTTGCCATCCACGCAAAGGAGAGTCCCATCCGGACACGGGGGAAGGCCTTCTATCTTGTATCTTGACGGCCCACCAGTCCGGCCCACGTCACATAGCCCGGACGCCCGGGGACCCCCTAATCCATGACTCCCTCAGTAACCCCTGAACCAGGCTTCAATGACGATGCGTCCGGCACGCAGATTGTCTTTGACATGGCAAGGCAGGTTCCTCCTCCAAATACTCCAAAGCAGTTGAACAAGAGAACTATATCCGGCTCTGTATAACAGTTACAACCCTGAACCACAAGGGCAGAATACTTAAACAAAATAAGTCATATCCACTGACAGCTTTTCCGGCGAGACGTTATGCCTGGCCTTATTATTATTTCAAACCGTTTTTTGGCCTCCCGCTCCGCGTTTCGAGGCACGGTCTTTATTGACACGTCTTGTCAAAGTAGAGATCGTGTCCCCTTATTGCGGGATTCTCATCAATACGGGTTTGGGTAATCCAACCGTGCCGTTTGCACGACCCCTGGGAATAGGCGAGTTTTAAGGCTCGTGAGGGAGCGCTTGATATTCACTGCCTTTATAAGAGGATAAGGATCCATCTATTTACCTCACGCCTTCTTCTTCCTCAGCCCTTCCATCCTCGAGCTCCAGCGCCCAAGTATGGATCTCTTCCGTCGCCACCAAACACTCCAGCCATGTCCGGATCCGGCTCGCAGGGCAAGTGGATGGCTTCCTCCGTCATGGAGAGGAACGTCAAGGAACTCCGGGAAGCGGGGTACTTGGCCGCGGACATCACCCACCGGCTCCCTGCCAAAATGCAGATCATCCCCACTCCGAAGCCTAACGAGAGGGTAGTGTTCATCCCCCACTTTCTCCGCGGACTAGGGTTTCCTCTCCACCCTTTCGTCTGCGGCCTCATGTTCTATTATGGGCTAGATTTCCACGATCTAGCCCCAAATTCCTTTCTCCACATTTCGGCGTTCATCGTCGTGTGTGAGGCGCTCCTCCGCATTCCCCCCCACTTCGGCCTATGGCTTAAGGTCTTCAACGTGAAGCCAAAGGTGGTTGACGGGCAGCATGCAGACTGCGGAGGCGCCATGCTGAGCAAGCTTCCGAACTTCACCTGGCCAAAAGGGGCCTTCATGGAGACTGTCAAGATATGGCAGCAGGAGTGGTTCTACATCACTGAACCCCGCGGCGCCAACTGGGCGGCCGCTCCTGAGTTCAGATTCGGACCACCGATGCGGCTTGCATCATGGATTAACAAGGGTCTAGACTGGGCATCATCCGATGAACTGATGATGCTACAGAAGCGCATCAAAAATATTTTGGAGAAGAACACCAGCCTTGCTGATGTGATCCAGGTGATGCTATTTCGCCGGATTCTCCCCTGCCAGCGCCGGTCTCTGCACATGTGGGAGTTCAATCCGGCGGGCCCTCGGACCCTGGAGCGATTCTTCGGCACGAGGCACGAAGAAATCTGGAAGCTGCTTTTCAAGGCCCAGAAGTTGTGGCCGGAGACGACCGAAGACATCGGCCTCGACTGTGCTCATCCGGCCACTCCAATAAGTTTTATGATTTCCGAACATAACTTCAATTTGTAAATCCAAGGGGTATGCTGAGCCTTCCATTCTTCCTTCAGGGCTGGACAAAGAAGGTGGAGCGGATCCGATGTCCGGCTCCACTGCCCGAAGACCCAGCCATTCCTCTTCTAACGAAGATGCTGGTCCCCGCGCCATACCAGGCACCGGAGAAGAAGGCCAAGAAGAAGGACAAGGAGGCCAGAAGTGGCCTTCGTCGAAAAGGTACTTCGGACACTGCGTCCGGAGATACCGAAGCTCCCTCCTCCCACGAGGGGGATGAAGATGAAGAGGAAGAGGAGGAGAGCAATTCTCCCCTTAAGGGGGGAAAGAAGAAAAGGGGGGCTTCCGTGGACCTAGAGGCGAAGGCGTCCAAGAAGGAGAAGATCTCCCTTTCGGATGATTCGGAATCGGATGCCGAAGCCATCCCCGAGTGGCACCCCAGGCCGAAGCCCTTGGCCGAATCGTAAGTATTCAAAGATACTATACATATATCCGGCCTTTTATAAATTGCAGGATAACATATCATTTATGTATTTCAGTCCGGCCCGTGATCTCCCCCAACAACCATCGTCTTCGGGGAACTCTTTGGCGCCGGAGATGATGGAGAGCGAAATGCCTCCGCAAGCCTCTCCACCACATGCCGCAGATGACACTGAGGTGTTGTCCCAAAGGACCTCTCCGGGCCAGGGCGAGGTGTGGAAGGCTGCCAAAACGGCGCCAGAGGGTAATGCCTCGGCTGCCGAAAACTTGGGGGGCGCAACCCCCATGGAAACTGACGACAGGGGCCCGGACCAGTCCGCCCCCGAGCCGAATACGACTCCGGAGACCCACGCGGCTCCGGAATCGAGCGAGCAGCCCCCTTTAAAGGAGAGGGGAGCTCCGACTCCACCGACAACCTCCATCAATCCGGAGGCGCCGGATACTTTGAGGGAAGCACTTCGATGTGCTTCCGTCATGGAGGAGCACCGTACCCTGATGGGTACGGTGGTTGAGAAGGTTTAGTCCGCAAAAGCGGGCTGAACGAAGCTTTCACTAGCCTGCTAACAGGCTTTGAGGTATGCGATTTAATATTCTTAGCCGCTTTTGCATGTGTAAAAATATGCCTGTGTATAGATAGTAGCCCCTGAGACTCTGTTCAGCTTTTTGAAAAAGGGGCCGGACAGAGGATCAAATATTCCGGAGATAACATACTTGTCTATTTTGATAAACAAGCTTCACTGCTAGCAGCTTCAGCCAAGGACGCGGAAGTTTCCGAATTCCAACGGAAACTGAAGCTGGCTGATGGTGAGATCGACCGTATTAACAAGTAGTTCGATGAGGCCCAAGGTATGCTTTTAAAATACCCCTTACAAGCGTGAATTGTAATGCAAACTCAGATTTTAACTCATGTGCTGCTATGTGTATGATTGTAGGCACCACGACCGAGGTCGAGACCCTCAAGAGTGCCCTTGCCGAATCCAAGGAAGGGGCGAGGGTGAGCAAAGCGGTCGCTAACAAAGCGTTTGCGGATCTAGAGGCCTTGCAGGTTACCCATCGTAAGTGTGAGGCACGGTTGACCGAAGTGGAGCATGCGCTCCAAGATGCCGCCAACAAGTACGAGGCCCTGGAGGAGCAGAATAAGGCCCAGGCAGCCGAACTCGCCAAGGCCCTCTAAGAGGCCAAGGAGGCGCGGTCCGAGTCCTGGGCGGCTCGCGAGGAGATCAAGCAAGCCGAACAAATAGCGGCTGGTAAGCCTTTTCTTTTACAGAGTATATTTGCCGGTCGGAGATATGCTTTGCTAAATCGACTATGGAGTGGTCCACACGCCTTTGCGGATCTCCCGAGGAGCGCTGCCGATGCCGCCTAGTATTTCCGGGCCCAAGAAGGGAACGCGACGGAGAAGCTCTTTTGGTCGCAGTACCTGGCGTCGGAGCGGCCATCGCTGCTAAACAACCAGACGACGCAGCTGGCCGAGCTGCATAGGATGTCTGGATTGGCTATGAAGGACATCATAGTCCGGTTATGGCCAGCTGGACCCATTCCTAGCAGCTACTTCAGCCTGGTCAAGCGGCTCGGCGACGCCTTGCCTCGAGTTGACGCTGTCAAGCGCTCGGCGTGCATAGAAGGTGCCCAGATGGCCTTTGCCCGTGTCAAGATGCACTGGGCGAAGATGAAGGCCGCCGTCGTGGCAGTTGAGGGTCCACCTGGAGGCAAGGACCACCGCAAGCCGGAGCGCTATTTCGAGGATGTCCTTTAGGGTGCCCGTTTGATAGAGGGTCAATGCTCGAAGGATATTATGTTCGAATAAATGTATCCGAGCTACCCAGACCATGTATTATAAACCAAGGCTATGTAATACTCCCTCTATTCCTTGATATAAGGTGTATAGATTTTTGAGAAAATATCCGAAATATAAGGTGTATTACGTTGCACCACTCGTTTGGATAATTATTTTAGGGAATTGATTACATTTCCTTATACGAGGCAAGCTCCTCTATTTTCTCATGTCAATTAGTCAGGTGTAATCTTGCCCAAAACTTGTGAAATTTTCCCTTCACGTGTGTTCTTTAATTTCCGTGCCAAAAACTATACACCCTATATTTAGGGACGGAGGGAGTATATTTTATGCATTTATCTTAAACTATTTTTCCTCCTGTGCGACCGTTTTTATCACTGAGAGTTTGCCAGTCGTCGGGTTCAGCCCCCACGTAGATATTAGGGGGGTGTTCGGAATAGCACATGACCACACTTGACCCAATGTCTTGGTCTGTAAAGGAGGTGTTAGTGCGGCAAACCAGGCAATCGGACTATGCGGCTTTATCACTCTCACTTAGCCATAGGAGTTTGACAATGGGACTGTAAGATAGCCCCTGGTGTGTATGCGGCTATCCAAACTTTGATGCCTTAAGCGCGTGACTGGAAAGAGCCAGTCCTTCGTGTAATACGGAAGAAATCGCTAGAGATTTAGTAAGTCGCCGAATTGCTGACCAGCTCTCGCTGCATCATGACAGTTAGTTTTCGGCTTTCTCTAGTGAGGTGTTGACCGGCCGAACCAGAAACACAATCACAGTAGTTCTCCCTTTAATACCTTAGCCGAACAAGCAGAACGTAAGGTTGTAAACACAGGAGCCGGGTAACCCAACTATTGACCAAAGACATGATTCGGAGCCGATGCATATAATGCAGTATTCGGGACGCCAAAGTCTACTCTAAGAGTGTTCAGACTTTCTGTTTTTGAAAATATATATGGCTGAATAGAGACCCTGGCGATTTAAGTCATGCCGAGGTGTATATGCCAATCTGACGTAAAGGGGGGAGACAGATTAGGAAATAAGCCAATATCGAACAAGGTTGGGCGAAACTGTTTCCATTATAGTCTAACATATTTTTATAGAAGATGCCATAAGCATCAAGGCTATTTTACATGTCGAGAACAAGGGAAAGCTGTATACAGGTCCTAAAAAGGAAAGATGATCTTGAAGATCCTTTGGACACTCTGCCGCACGTCTGCGCCGCTTTTCGCCTTGGTGTATGATCCTTTGAGAGGATCGACAATCGAGTATACATCAGGGGCCTGGAAAGGGGCCCTTGGTACCATCGGAAAGTGGTGTGGGTTGTGAAGAACCTGAAAAATAAAAATAAGAAGAAAAAGGGAAAAATATGAAGGTCCGGGTAGGGTCGAGTCGTATTGTAGACCTTGTTTATGGTGTGCCTCCGTCTTTGCCCACGGTATCTTTAGTGCATAGTTATGTATGCGCGATACGTACGCCGCTATCAATGTGGGGCTTTGACGGAGGCTGAATTTCTAGTCTAGCTCTGGACGACCCGGACTGCCATTTTGCAGGGTAGACCGGACTCATTTGACAGTGTCCGGGGGCTTGGCTGCCGATGTAGTATTCGGCTTGATAGGGCCACCCTGTACTTCGGCTGCAAGGGCCGCGGTATGCTCCTCGGTATGGAGGGAGCGCTCCATGTTTCCATTAACTGTAATAACGCCGCGGGGTCCAGGCATTTTTAGCTTTAAGTAAGCATAATGCGGGACCGCATTGAAGCTGGCGAAGGCGGTTCTCCCGAGCAGTGCGTGATAACCACTGCGGAAAGGGACGACGTCGAAGATCAAGTCTTCGCTTCGGAAGTTGTCCGGCGAACCGAAGACCACTTCCAATGTTATTGAGCCCGTGCAGCGGGCTTCTACACCAAGTATTTCTCCTTTAAAGGTGGTTTTAGTGGGCTTGATTCTTGACGGATCGATGCCCATTTTGCGGACA
This sequence comes from Triticum aestivum, assembly GCF_018294505.1. NCBI lineage: Eukaryota > Viridiplantae > Streptophyta > Magnoliopsida > Poales > Poaceae > Triticum > Triticum aestivum. Next base: position 299,540,393 of record NC_057799.1, read on the forward strand.
GTGTCCTGATAAGGCAGGTTACGGCTACTGCCACCGTCCATAAGGACGCGCGTGAGATGGAATCCGTGGATAATTGGATCGAGGACCAATGCTGCCGAACCTCCATGACGGATACTGGTTGGATGGTCTCTGCGATCGAAAGTGATCGGACAGGCTGACCATGGGTTATATTTTGGGGCGACTGGCTGTATGGCATAGACGTCCCTTAGTGCGCGCTTGCGCTCCCTCTTGGGGATATGTGTAACATATATCGTATTCACCGTTTTTACCTCGGGGGGGGGGGGGGATTTCTTCTGCCCCCCTGTGTTCGGTGGGCGAGGCTCTTCGTCGTCGTCCTCGCTGGGCGGTCCTTTCCCCTTATGTTCGTTGTTTAGCTTACCGGCCTATTTAAAGACCCAACAATTTCTGTTGGAATGATTGGCAGGTTTGTCAGGGGTGCCATGAATCTTGCAAGGCCGATCGAGTATTTTGTCCAAATTAGATGGACCATAATTATTTCGTTTGAATGGCTTCTTCCGCTGACCGGGTTTAGAGCCACTGAAACCGGTGTTGACCGCCGTGTCTTCGGTATCTTCATTATTGCTTCGACGCTTGTGTTTGTTGCATCGTGGCTTGCCATTGCCATCTCTGGCTTCGGAGGTACCATGGTCACTGGTGTTGTTGCTTCTACGAGCTAACCAACTTTCTTCTCCCACGCAAAAGCGGGTCATGAGTGCGGTGAGAGCTGCCATAGACTTCGGTTTTTCTTGGCCAAGGTGTCGGGCGAGCCACTCATCACGGACGCTGTTCTTAAAGGCCGCAAGGGCTTCGGCGTTCGGACAATCGACCATTTGGTTCTTTTTAATTAAGAACCTGGTCCAGAGTTTCCGGGCTAACTCTCCGGGTTGCTGGACTGTGACTGAGGTCATGGGCATCTGGGGGCCGAACATAGGTACCTTGGAAGTTGTCTCTAAAGGCATCTTCCAAATCTTCCCAGCTACCAATGGAGTTTTCTGGGAGTCTGTTTAGCCAGTGCCGAGCTGGTCCCTTTAATTTTAGCGGGAGGTACTTGATGGCATGGAGATCATCACCGCGAGCCATGTGGATATGGAGGAGAAAATTTTCAATCCACATAGCGGGACCTGTCGTTCCATCGTATGATTCAATGTTCACGGGTTATACCCTTCTCGGAACTGGTGCTCCATTACCTCATCGGTGAAGCATAAGGGGTGTGCGGCGCCTCTGTATCGGGCGATGTTATGACACAGTTTGGATGAAGTCCGTATGCGATTTTTGGCCCGGGTGAGGTTGTGCTTGTCGCGCCAGGCCTGATGACCATCTTCTCGCGTTGGAGCACACCCCCTTGATCCATAGATTGATCTGGTTTGACCGGCTCTATTGTCCAGGTCCTTACGTAGGTCGTAGGTGTAGCCTGTAGCTGCTACCTCCTTGCCTCTAAGGCGGGGAGGTGTGGGCTGATGTTCGGCGTAAGTAGCCGTTCTGTCCCGCCCACGTGGTGGTCGGTCAGGTTCGTCAGCAGCTTTATACTTTGGCGGTATTGGCTCAAGAGCCTCGTCGTCAAATTGTGGTAGTAGCTTGCGCTTTGCGTAGCTCTTTGTTGGGTGTTCGAGGCCGTATTCTTCGGCTGCCAGGACTTTAGTCCATTTGTCGTTGAGTGTATCCTGTTCGGCTTGAAGCTGTTGCTGCTTCTTTTTTAGGATTCTCACAGTGGTTATTAGCCGGCGCTTAAAGCGCTCCTGCTCGAGGGGTACCTCTGGTATGATGAAGTCTTTGTCGCCGAGTCTCACATCATCCTCGGATATCGGTACATAGTTACTATCCTCCGAGTCCTCGTTCCCGACCGGATCGCCGGGGTTAACTTGCCCCTCCTCCCAATCATCCTATTCAGATGTTGTTTTGATGGGGGCTTCGGGGTCTTCGGCGTTCTCCGGAGTGTCATTGTCTCCGGTGCCGGTATTGCTGTCTTTTCCACGACGCGATTTTGAGCCGCGCCGCTGACGTCGACGCTTTGGAGGTGCCTCAACAGGCTTGTCCTCAACCAGATCCTTCCTGCCGTCGCTGTCATCCTCTTTGGGTGTGTCCACCATATACACATCATATGTGGAGGTGGCCATCCAACGTCTGGTAAATGGCGGGTCTTGGCCTTCTTCGTCTTCGGCATCGTCGTCCATGCCGTCGATGTCTTCGGAGGCGTAGTCCAGCATGTCGGTTAAATCTTCGACAGTGGCTATGAAGTGGGTGGTGGGTGGGACGTGAAATTCCCAGATCTTAGCCCCTAGTCCAGGCTGGGCGTAATTCGAAAGTGATTCCTCTGTAATGGCGAGAGATCGCATTAATTCCAGAGCCTCGTTTAAGAGCGAGGTTTGGACGGGGAAGCGAGAGTCCGCGGGGCTGGCCGGGGTGAGAGCCTTTTGGCCATGCCCGCTTGGCGCGGACTTCGAGAGTTTGGATCTGGAGTCCGAGGGCAAGTCCGGCTTTTCAGTGACAAGGGGAGCTCGGTTCGACTCTGGGTTTGCCGATGACGTAGTCCCCTCTGGATCTCCGATAGCGAGCTCCATAATTGCAGAGAGTCCGGCGGGCTCTGAACTCCTATCTTCGAAGCTGGTAGTCTGCTCTGGATCTAAGGCCAGAGCGGTGGTTGGGGCCGCGAACCCTTCGAAGATCAAGTCTCCTCGTATATCAGCGACGTAGTTCAGATTTCCAAAACTGATCTGATGACCAGGGGCGTAGCTGTCGATCTGCTAAAGGTGGCCAACCGAGTTGGTGCGCAGTGCGAAGCCGCCGAATATGGAAATTTGGCCCAGGAGGAAGGTCTCCCCGGAAACGGCATCGTAGATGATCGATCGAGCCATCGAACCTTCTGTCGACAGCATAGTGGAACTCTTAATGAAAGCACCAATGTCGGTGTCAAAACCGGCCGATCTTGGTAGGGGGTCCCAAACTATGCGTCTGAGGATCGAAGGTAAGAGGAGGCAGGGGACACGATGTTTACCCAGGTTCGGGCCCTCTTAATGGAGGTAATACCCTACTTCCTTCTTGATTGACTTTGATGAGTATAGGGGTTACAAGAGTTGATCTACCTTGAGATCGTAATGGCTAAACCCTAGATGTCTAGCCTATATGATTTGTCTTAGCCTCTACGGACTAAACCCTCCAGTTTATATAGACACCGGAGGGGCCTAGGGTTGTACAAAGTCGGTTTACAGAGAAAGGAAACTACACATCCAAACGCCAAGCTTGCCATCCACGCAAAGGAGAGTCCCATCCGGACACGGGGGAAGGCCTTGTATCTTGTATCTTCATAGCCCACCAGTCCGGCCCATGTCACATAGCCCGGACGCCCGGGGACCCCCTAATCCAGGAATCCCTCAAACACCAATATCTTCAAGAAACTTATTGATCCAGAACGCCTCCTTTGAAGCTTACAAAGCCGCAATATACCTTGCTTCTGTTGTAAAATCCGCAACAATGTTTTGTTTGAAACTCTTCCAGACAACTGCACCACCATTAAGTGTGAAAACATAACCCAATTAAGATTTATAGTCATCTATATCAGTCATGAAGCTAGCATCGGTGTAACCATTTACAACAAGTTCTTCATCTCCTCATGTAACACCCCAAAAAATTAATCATATTTTTAGTAAGTAAAATTTGGCCAGAAACTGAAATTTAATTATATTAGGTCATTTACTAATTTTAGGATCTTGTGTGATTTCTGTTTTCCGAAATCCTTTCCTCCATTTAGAGAACTTTTGAGAAATATTGTGGGTTTGAAAGTTTTCTTGATAATTTGATCCACCCTTTTAAAATTAAGTAGGAAATATTTTCAGAATAAGATTTGCCACAAAATAATTCTTTTAGTAGCATTTTCAATCTCTGAAAAGCTTCTATTGCACTAAGACCCTTCTAAATAATTCTTTAAAAATTCCACAAAATTTTTGAGAGGTCCCTTGATGCCTACACAACACTTTTATGCAAAAACCCAACTTGGTATTTTGGAAATTTTGAGCAAAACATCCTCTTTTCATTTCTGTCCCCTCCTTAAGTTATAACTAAAGCCCTAATTTTCCTAGTTCTATTAATTCTGAAATTTTTGCATCTCATAGTCCTTCCAACCAAAACCTTAAGTCCAGAAGATTAGCCCCATTCTCATCTTGGAAGTCCACCAAATATTCCTCTGAAGTTTCTGTCCAGAACAGAAATTCTTCCAAATTTGCACTAGAAAGTTTTCTTTTTTCTGAAACCAACACCACCATCACCTCTATCATCCAAAGAGACCCCATCCTTCACTTCGAGAAGAATTGGCTAAATGGCTCTAACATTCTGTCGAACACCTCATGTGCATGATAGAAATCTGCAAGTTCATAAACTTGCATTCGGCACTTGCTCATTTGACCAAATCACCATGTCCATCATCTCAAGCATTTCCAGGAGCATCAACTTGCCAAGAATCGTGACTATAGGAGCTACCTAGGGCACCATGGCATTTGGTCGAATGCCTAGCGTGCATGTCCAGAGCATAAGCAGAGCGCTAGTACTACATGCATCGGCATCAAGCTGCTGCTGCCCCTCTGTTGCTGCCCATGCTCATCATGAGCGCCTCCTGGGTCACCGCGTCGCCCCTGAGCCTCGCCGACACCCTCGCTTGGCCCCTAGCACCGGCCACAGAAAGCCACCATCTCGGGCACTGATACATCTCCAACGTATCTATAATTTATGAAGTATTCAAGCTGTTATATTATCATTCTTGGATGTTTTACAATCATTTTATAGCAACTTTATATCATTTTTTGGGACTAACCTATTGACATAGTGCCCAGTGCCAGTTGTTGTTTTTGCTTTTTTTACATCGCAGAAAATCAATACCAAACGAAGTCCAAACGCAGTGAAACTTATTGGAGATTTTTTCTGGATCGGAAGACACCTGGTGGGCCAAAGAAGTACCAGAGGGGAGCTCGGAGGAGAGAACAACCCACCAGGGCGCACCTGGTGGCCCAGGCGCGCCCAGGTGGGTTGTGCCCACCTTGGTGGCCTCCCACACCGCCTCTTCGCCCTATAAATTTTCAAATATTCCAAAAACCCTCAAGATAACCCTAGATCAGAAGTTCCACCGCCGAAAGCCTCTGTAGCCACGAGAAACAAATCTAGACCATGTTCGGGCACTCTGCTGGAGGGGGAAATCATCACGGGTGGTCATCTTCATCATCCAGCGGCCACCATGATGAGGATGGAGTAGTCCACCCTCGGGGCTGAGGGTTTGTATGAGTAGCTGATACGTCTCCAACGTATCTATAATTTTTGATTGTTCCATGCTATTATATTATCTGTTTTGGATGTTTAATGGGCTTTATTATACACTTTTATATTATTTTTTGGACTAACCTACTAACCAAAGGCCCAATGCAAATTGCTGTTTTTTTTCCTATTTCTGTATTTTTTGGACTAACCTACTAACCAAAGGCCCAATGCAAATTGCTGTTTTTTTTTGCCTATTTCAGTGTTTCGCGGAAAAGGAATATCAAATGGAATGAAACCATTGGGAGAGTCATTTTTGGAACAAACGCAATCCAGGAGACTTGGAGTGGACGTCAAGGAAGCAACGAGGCGGCCACGAGGTACGAGGGCGCGCCCAGGGGGTAGGCGTGCCCCCACCCTCGTGGGCCCCTCGTAGCTCCACCGACCTACTTCTTTCGCCTATATATACTCATATACCCCGAAAACATCCAAGAGCACCATGAAACCCTATTTCCACCGCCGCAACCTTCTGTACCCGTGAGATCCCATCTTGGGGCCTTTTCCGGCGCTCTGTCGGAGGGGGAATCGATCATGGAGTGCTTCTACATCAACACCATAGCCTCTCCAATGATGTGTGAGTAGTTTACCACAGACCTTCGGGTGCATAGTTATTAGCTAGATGGCTTCTTCTCTCTCTTTGGATCTCAATACAAAGTTCTCCTCGATCTTCTTAGAGATCTATTCGATGTAATACTTTTTACGGTGTGTTTGTCGAGATCCGATGAATTGTGGGTTTATGATCAAGTTTATCTATGAACAATATTTGAATCTTCTCTGAATTCTTATATGCATGATTTGATATCTTTGCAAGTCCCTTCGAATTATCAGTTTGGTTTGGCCTACTAGATTGATCTTCTTGCAACGGGAGAAGTGCTTAGCTTTGGGTACAATCTTGCGGTGGTCGATCCCAGTGACAACAGGGGAAAGGACACGTATTGTATTGTTGCCATCGAGGATAAAAAGATGGGTTTTATATCATATTGCTTGAGTTTATCCCTCTAGATCATGTCATCTTGCCGAATGTGTTACTCTCTTCTTATGAACTTAATACTCTAGATGCATGCTGGATAGCGGTCGATGCGTGGATTAGTAGTAGTAGATGCAGAATCATTTCGGTCTACTTGACATGGACGTGATGCCTATGTACACGATCATGCCTAGATATTCTCATAACTATGCGCTTTTCTATCAATTGCTCGACAGTAATTTGTTCACCCACTGTAGAATTTGCTATCTTGAGAGAAGCCACTAGTGAAACCTATGGCCCCCGGGTATATTTTCCATCATATTAATCTCCCATCAACTAGCTATTTCTGTCGCCGTTTATTTTGCAATCTTTACTTTTCAGTCTATACAATAAAAATACCAAAAATATTTATCTTATTATCTCTATCAGATCTCACTTTTGCAAGTGGCCGTGAAGGGATTGACAACCCCTTTATCGCATTGGTTGCAAGGTTCTTAATTGTTTGTGCAGGTACTAGGGACTTGCGTGTAGTCTCCTACTAGATTGATACCTTGGTTCTCAAAAACTGAGGAAATACTTATGCTACTTTGCTGCATCACCCTTTCCTCTTCAAGGGAAAACCAACGCATGCCCAAGAGGTAGCAAGAAGGATTTCTGCAGTCGTTGCCGGGGAGATCTACGCACAAGTCAAGACATACCAAGTACCCATCACAAACTCTTATCCCTCGCATTACATTATTTGCCATTTGCCTCTCGTTTTCCTCTCCCCCACTTCTAAAACGATTTTCAAAAACCTTTGCCTTTTCTTCGCCTTCTTCCCGTATGTATCTTTGTTTGTGTTTCCATGTGCATTCTATTTTCTTGCTAAAAATCTATTGATATGGATCCACTTAAAGTTTTCTACTTGGATCATCTTCGATCCTTATGCGCTCGTGCTGAAACCCCAACTAGCCTAGTTGATGGGAAATCTTTAGATGAGCATGCTCATTTTGTGCATCACTGCTTGTCTGAAAAAGGGAGACTCCTATGGGATCAAATAAACAGATTGCTGTGTTATGCTTGGCATCTTTGTGAAATTTATGATTTTACTTGTTGCTCTAAGAACCCTAAAAAATACCTCCCCTACCTCTGTGAGTTTAATGATAATGAAATCTTATTTTCTTATGCAAAGGGTGTTTATAGTTACTACGATATCGAACAAATTGAAGAATTTGTTGCTTTTAAGGGTGCTTATGAAGTTGCTTCTTTGATTGAAAAGTATGATATTACTCTCTATGAATATGGAAATTTTGACATACTTAAATATTGCTATGAAAATTATGCTCATAATGTCTATGTCAAAGAATTTATTGAGAGAATGACCGTTGCTTTGGAAGAAAATAATTATATGCATGAATCCATAGATAATGATGATTCCGATGATTTGATTGAAATATCCCTTGATGAACATGATGCTTGCTATTCTTGTGGCCATGCTGCCAATATTTATGAAGATGAACTTGCTATAGTTCCTTATGTTAAACATGAGATCATTGCTATTGCACCCATACTTGGTAGTTCCTTCGATGAAAAGCATGATTGCAATGATGTTACTATAAATTCTCTTGATGTCAATTGTGCTAATAATATGCAAACCCCTAAGCTTGGGGATGCTAGTTTTGCTATGTCCACTACTTGTTGCAATGTTCATGATTGGGGTGATTCTTCTTATGATCTTGAAAATTTATTTAAGCCCATGATGAATATGAGATTGATAATAGTGTTTGCAATAATATTGAAAGTGGGTTTGAAAGAGTGTCAACTTTAGATCCCACATATTTGGAGAATGTTCAATCTTATGGTATTTCTGATAAAATTGGGTTTGGAGAGGTCATGACTATAGTTAATGATAATCCCACTGTTTTGGAAGAGTGCCAACTTCGCATGCATGTGGATCGTGTTGAGAATATGTTATGTGATAGCTATTTTGTTGAATTTGCCTATGATCCTACATGTAATTTTTATGAGAGAGGAAAATATGGTTGTAGAAATTTTTATCTTACTAAATTACCTCTCGTCATGTTGAGATTGCTATCATCTCTTTCCTCTTCCTTGCATATGCTAATTTTTGCTTGCTATGATAATTTGTTTGCTTATAAAATGCCTATGCATAGGAAGTATGTTAGACTTAGATGTGTTTATCACGTGTTCTATGATGCTCTCTTTGTGCTTTAATTCTTGTCTTTGATGTGAGCATCATTAAAATTATCAATGCCTAGCTAGGGGCGTTAAACGATAGCGCTTGTTGGGAGGCAACCCAATTTTATTTTTTGTTCCTTGCTTTTTGTTCCTGTTTAGTAATAAATAATTCATCTAGCCTCTGTTTAGATTTGGTTTTATGTTTAGATTAGTGTTTGTGCCAAGTTAAATGTGACGCCCCGATTCAATCGTACACTAATCATACATGCAAACGTGTACGATCAAGATCAGGGACTCACGTGAAGATATCACAACACAACTCTAAAAATAAAATAAGTCATAAAAGCATCATAATACAAGCTAGGGGCCTCGAGGGCTCGAATACAAGTGCTCGATCATAGACGAGTCAGCGGAAGCAGCAATATCTAAGTACAGACATAAGTTAAACAAGACTGCCTTAAGAAGGCTAGCATAAACTGGGATACAGATCGAAAGAGGCGCATGCCTCCTGCCTGGGATCCTCCTAAACTACTCCTGGTCGTCGTCAGCGGCCTGCACGTAGTAGTAGGCACCTCCGGTGTAGTAGGAGTCGTCGTCGACGGTGGCGTCTGGCTCCTGGGCTCCAGCATCTGGTTGCGACAACCAGGTAGAAGGGAAAGGGGGAAAAGAGGGAGAAAAGCAACCGTGAGTACTCATCCAAAGTACTCGCAAGCAAGGAGCTACACTACATATGCATGGGTATATGTGTAAAGGGCCATATCGGTGGACTGAACTGCAGAATGCCAGAATAAGAGGGGGATAGCTAATCCTGTCGAAGACTACGCTTCAGGCCACCTCCATCTTGCAGCATGTAGAAGAGAGTAGATGGTAAGTTCACCAAGTAGCATCGCATAGCATAAACCTACCCGGCGATCCCCTCCTCGTCGCCCTGTTAGAGAGAGCAATCACCGGGTTATATCTGGCACTTGGAAGGGTGTGTTTTATTAAGTATCCGGTTCTAGTTGTCATAAGGTCAAGGTACAACTCCAAGTCGTCCTGTTACCGAACATCACGACTATTCGAATAGATAAACTTCCCTGCAGGGGTGCACCACATAACCCAACACGCTCGATCCCATTTGGCCGGACACACTTTTCTGGGTCATGCCCGGCCGCGCAAGATCAACACGTCACAGCCCTACCTAGGCACAACAGAGAGGTCAGCACGCCGGTCTAAATCCTATGGCGCAGGGGTCTGGGCCCATCACCCATTGCACACCTGCACGTTGCATGGGCGGCCAGAAGCAGAACTAGCCCCCTTAATACAAGAGCAGGCTTACGTTCCAATCCGGCGCGCGCCGCTCAGTCGCTGACGTCACGAAGGCTTCGGCTAATACCAAGACGTCGAGTGCCCATAACTTTCCCACGTAGTTGGTTAGTGCGTATAGACCAAATGGCCAGACTCAGATCAAATACCAAGAACTCTTTAAGCGTGTTATTTTTAAGTATCCGCGGACGCCAACCAGGGCCAGGCCCACCTCTCTCCTAGGTGGTCTCAACCTGCCCTGTCGCTCCACCACAAAGTAACAGTCGGGGGCCGTCAGGAACCTAGGCCCACCTCTACCGGGATGGAGCCACCTGTCCTTTCAGCCCCCTCATCAGAATCACTTGCGGGTACTCAACGAGCTGACCCGACTTTAGTCACCACATGTGTAACATGCTACACTACTCTAATGCAAGCAGTAGAGAGAAGAATAGGCGATATCTGGTAATCAAGGGGGGGGGGCTTGCCTGGTTGCTCAAACAAGAAGGAGGGGTCGTCGGTGACGTAGTCAACCACAGGGGCATCAGCATCGTCACGGGGTCTACCGAAGAGAAGAGGGGGGAGAAACAGTAAGAAAATAGCAAGCAAGTGCATAATAGGACAACAGGCAGAGCTAGACATGTTCTAACGCGGTATGAGGTGATACCGGTGAGGGAGGGATACATCCGGGAAAATATCCCCGGTGTTTCGCGTTTTCGGGCAGATGAATCAGAGGGGAAAAGTTGCGTGTTCGCTATGCTAGGGATGTGTGGCGGACGAACGGGCTGCGTAACCGTATTCGTCTCGTCGTTCTGAGCAACTTTCATGTACAAAGTATTTTCATCCGAGCTACGATTTATTTTATATTAATTTTAAAAGATTTAAAATGATTTTCTAATTTCTGGATTTAATTTAATTCGAAATTAAATTTGTATTTAGATGCTACGGGTACACAGGAAGTGTACCCAGAGTGTGTCTAAGGGGCTGACAGGTGGGGCTCTGGTCAAAAGTCCAGTCAGCGTTTGACTGGACCGTTGACTGGTCAAAAGGGCCCATGGGACCCGCATGTCATTGATACATGTTTTGCTAAACAACATTTGATTAACTAATCTGGTTGATTAGATTATTAAGCAGGTTATTTAAGTTAACTAATTAACTTACTAACTAATTAATTCATTAATTAATTAAAAATTATTATTTAATTAATCTTTTTTTGTTTTATTTTTGGGCGTGGGCCCTGTCTGTCATAGGAACAGGGGGCCTATCGGGCGTCGGGTTACGGGCGCAGGGCGCGGGCGTGCGCCCATGGCCACCAGGGGAGCGAACTCCGCCAGGAGGGAGGGTGCGGCCCCGGGTGGGGACGGCGGCCACGACGTGCGGGCAGCGGTGAGGTCCAGTGGATGAGCGAGGCGACGACCGGAGCGACGGCAACGCCAACAGCCAGCAGCAAGTAGGGGTTCGAGTAGTAGGGAGAAGAAAAACGAACGAAGCTCACATAGGGAGCTCATGGAGGCTCTGCGAAAGCTTAGGAGCAGCAGGGGTTCGCCATAGTTGACGACGAACGCCGGCAGCTGAAGCGGGTAGCTGAAGTCGATCTGCTCGACTTGGCGCATCCCAGCTCGTTCTGCTCCTCGATGACGGTGTAGTGGACGACGACGGAGTGGCCGGACATGGCCTCACGACGCGGGGACGACGGTGATGCTTGGCGGCGGGGAAGACGCACACGGCGACCATGGCGCAAGCAACGACTGGTCATGGAAGGAGGCGAGCAGTAGAACGAGATGCGTCGCGTGGGGAAGGATGGGGCGCATGGTGGAGGCAGAGGGCACTGTAGCATGGCGGCTAGGAGGTGAGCAGCAAGGCGATAGGGAGGCGCTGGTCAGCGGTGGCGCGAGGAGGGAAAGCGAGGGAGGGATAAGGGGATCGAGTAGAGGCGTTCCCCCCCATGCGACTGCGTGTGCATGTGAGGCGGCGCTCACTGGGAGACAAAGGAATGATGGGGGATCGAGAGGGTAGATCAAGCTAGGGTTAGTTGGTGGGGGTGGGCCGGCCTGCCCGGGGTGGCCGTGGCCAGCCGGCTGGACCAAGGCCCAGTTGGCCATGGGGAGTTCTTTTACCTTTTACCTTTTGTTTTGTTTACTTTTGTTTTTATTTATTTCCTTGTTTTTGTTTTCTTTTACTTATTTAATAGTTTATAGTTTTTAGAAAAAGTGAAACCCACCCCTCAATTAGATTTGTAAACTCAACTGTTCTCACAAAAAGTTTGGGACAAAAGTAAAGTACCTTGTATTCTCTATTAATTAAAAAGACATTTAAGTTATTTTTTCGGCCATTGTTTTATTTATTTTAGTGCCTTTAATTATTTTATAATAATGTGGATTCTCCACCATAATTACTTATGATTTATTTGTCACATTGGGAACATTATAGTTTTAACTTTTGAAAACTTTTGTTGTTTGACTTTATTTTAAATTTGAATTTTGAATCAGTTTTGAATCAGTGTGAGTTTAACAACAGTAATCATGGTAAGATGGCATCATTAGTAGGGAATTACTGTAGCTTGATTATCACGGCATCACAATTCTCCTCCAGTACAAGAAATCTCGTCCCGAGATTTAAGAGGGGAGTAAAGGGGAAGAATAGGTAATGAAATTCTAACGATTCTTCTTGGTCTTGGTTGCTCTTCTCGAAGAGGTTGATCCATTACAATGGTGTCTTCATTCCTATGCTTCAGTTATCGTGATGAAGCCGGCATCCTTCCTTCAGGATCTCCATCGTACTTACGATAGAATAAGGGGGGTATTCCAGAAGAACGGATCTCTGCAAGGTTGACTATCTGGTCGATAACGCCGGGGAAGGTGGCGGAAAGTAACTCTCAAATTGAAACTTAAGAAAACATCGAGAGCAAGGTAAGTAGGTACCATGAGAAGTTTCAAGCGGGTAGGCAATCGTTCGATGCCTGAAACAAAGTGTGAAAGGGGTCTAGAGCAACGAGAATAAGTATTGCGTCTGATACCAGAATAGATCACTTGGCAGGTGGCCCGTGAATTACATATGAAGTCAAGCGCGAGGATAACTTTGACAACAGGGTGTACAGGAGAGTCAGGTTTCGATCCTGTGGAACTGTGGGTTATGGGCCCACCATGTGGGATAAAAGTAGGAGGAGTGGTGACATCTTGCATGGTCATGATAGCAAGGCATGTCAGAGGGTAGCCTGTCAGTTATGTCGGCAACAACATCGGTACCAAGGGCGAGGGACGAAGAGAACCATTTTCCTGCTCGTCGAACGAGGCGGACCAATAGGCAAAGTTCTCGTCCATGGGTGGTTACCGGAATGTTTTCAACAATAGTAACAGGGTCTTACTAACAGAATTGTACACCGAGGTGTTTACATAAGCAGGAGAATATTACTGCTTAGATCATATAGATCACAAGAAAGGTTAAACCAAACAGTGGAAAGGAAAATTATGATTCTCAGTTTAAACATGAAAATGGAAAGGAAAATGTGTTTAAGCACATACTTCAAGGGTATATCCTCCCCAAGGACAAGCAGAGCATGATATCCATGACAGGATATAATGTATTAGACCCTTTAGGTAAGGGGAGAGAAATTGCATGCCATTACCCATACAACAGTGTTTGGATAATTGATAAAGAAAATTTAGCATTGTGCTTCAGATGTTCTTATTGAAATTCGGAGTACCACAGACATGCTTCGAGATAGCATTGACATGGTCTTCAAGCAAAGGTTGGACTTTGCATACACAAAGGATCCATCAGGAACACTCATAGAGTAAGTCTTACGATTTCCTCATGGAGAAATGGATAATCTTACTAAAAAGGAAACTATAACAATAGGGCCTCCGGCCAGGTGTGCTAGGCATGACATCATCTTACCGGGTCATATATAAAGACCAATGTTATAACTCTTGGATATATGTTCCAACCATCATATCTAACCGAGATTCAGATCCGATTGGTGTCAGGATACCTCAGACTCAGGATGCCCGAGGAGAAAAGGTGCGACACAAGTTGACGAGATGACATCGAAGATTCTCGGGAAATGAACTATGGAAGCGAGTTTCGAAACAAGAGTTCATCATTAAATCAAGGAGAGGGTGAGGAGTTGGCTGATGGACTCAACGACAATTCATCGAGAATTCCAACAAGTTGGATTTCCACAATTATGTGATCAGGGAGATAACATTTGTTGGATCAAATGATATAATGAGGTAAGCTCGAGGAAAACATACACAATTAAACATTGGTTGAAAAGTGCACCCGAAATATGGTCTTAGGTAGCATGATCAATGTTAGAATGGTGATTCGATAACCAATGGTCTAAGAATGAAATATCGACCATTAACATCAAAGCAATAGGGTTGCTAGAAGTTTTGAATTCGCAAGTCATAATTCAATTGTCGGTTTTCCAGTTAGATATAACACAGGACCAAGGAACGAACAGAGATGGCAACTTGTATCAAAAATTCTTAAAGAGGTGGAACAATTCTCACAACATCCTCGACATACAGATGGTAATACTTCAAGGTAGAACACAATATAAGCTAGATAGCAAGGAAATCAAGGTACAACTCAAAACATGAACAAGTTTGTGTTGGGGGGAGGCAAGAATGTTTGTCGATGATAACACAATCCTCGAGGGGTAAGGATGGTATTTCTCATCACGAATTCGATTGATATCCTGTAAGAGCTCAGAATGTTGATGATGATCACGACACAATTGTCGAGAGATTTCATGAAGATGTAATCAATCAATGATGACATCAAGTCAAAGGAATGATGAAGCGAAAGGTTATTGGAACCACGAGTACGACACAAACTCGAAATCAAGCTTGCTGTTCAAGGACAAATGGTATGACGAGGAAGATTGACGTAAGATTAGCTCACCGTCAAAAATTTTGCTCCGGGAAGAAGGACCAGGTAGCACAGTTAAAATCGGCATGACAAGGATATAGCCAAGCAGGCTAGGAATGACGTGATCGAGTTCAAACTCGTAAGTAATGAAGGTTACCAAGAGTTGTTTAATCACGGTGCGGACTCGACTCAGTTATCGGTGTCTTTGAGTGTTTAATAACTCAGAGCCCGTGAAAAATTGGAATCAGTGAGAATGTAGCACTTGATGAAGAACTCATAAGAAGTTATGCAGTTCCATGATAATCTCGAGATACCAGGGGGGTAATACTCGACGACAGATCAAAGTAGAGGTTGGACTAGGGTATTGCTCTGCAGAAGACAAGTGCTCAAACTAGCACGAGAAATGGAATCAAGGAGAAACATGGTCGGAACCACGTCCACAGATACAAGATGAACTTATAACAAGGGGATAATTATTTTAAGAGAAGCTTCCATGATAAGGTATACATCGTGTCCATGGGCATGAACACAGGGTTCAAGGTCGACTCCCACTTGTTCAACGCATAACCTTTCATTCACCTCTCGTATTTCGAAAATGACATTTGTTGTTGAAAGTTTTTACCTGATGCAATACCAGATAAGTATGACCCATGAAATCTTTCGGGTTCACACGGATTAGGGAAGGCGTAGGTTCAACCCATCGGGGCATCTTAGAAACATATACCACAAATTTTTAGGAGTAATTAACACAAGCTCAAAAGTAGAGCATGGTTGTCAAAGCATTATGCATCAGGGAAAGAACTCACAAGATTTGAATGCGAATGATACCATCGGATAACAACCCAGCAATGGGTTTGGTGGTCCATAACGGAGCTGACTTGAGTATCGGTACTCAATCAGAGGAAGAAAGAATGCAAAGGCATCAGATTATGGGAATAACTAACTAATTCAAATCTCAAATGCAAAGGAATTGCGATTTCCAAATCAAGGGATCAGAAGCAAACGCTCTGATTAAGGATGGATAAGTTGAGTAGACTTAGGGGTACAACCGACGGCAATTCAGTTGGTCGAGAACCAGTTCATGTTTAAAATGACTTCTGATCCGGAACGATGAATTCTAGGATTTCGACTGAGGATTGCGAGCATTCACCACATATCAAATCAAAGGCTGAAAATGACGATGACAAGGGATACTAATGAATATTGCTAGACATATGGAACACAACCATATATGCAAGCAGACAAGTATTTGCACATCAACAGCTGGCAGAGAATTACCGGACCGGATAGCATATCAATGTACCTTGTGGATCATATGATCAACTAGTAATGAATAGTTCCTCGATAAGGGTGAAGAATTATTCGTAGGGGTATTCATGCGGCGAGGAACTGCGGGGTAGTAATCATAAAGGATGCTTGGAACATCGAAGAGTATTTGAGGGCACCTTGTAATAACAAGGGCAACTGGGGATGAAAGTATGAACGACAAAAGTATGTAGTTATCCATAAACATTTATCGGTGGTAGGGATCGGAATGGTGAAGGGCACAAGGGTCTCGGGAAAGCATCAGAGAGTGTCTTCAGAATCTTCTGGTGCAGCAGGCGATCATCTGGCCTGAAGGGGCTCTCCGGGAGGAAGTATTTTCGAGAACCTAAAGTTAGATTTTAGAAAATCATTTAACCCGAATAGAAAAGAGGTCAGAATCCCAGAGTATAGACAAGGCATAAAAGATCCTAATACCACCCAATGGAGACGTGGGCCCGTAAGCCACACAGCCATGTTAGTAAAAGTTTTGCAATGTCTAGACTCGACTTCGGCCAAGGAGTGTGGAAAGGGGATTCCTACAGGCAATCGGCTCTGATACCAACTTGTGACGCCCCGATTCAATCGTACACTAATCATACACGCAAATGTGTACGATCAAGATCAGGGACTCATGGGAAGATATCACAACACAACTCTAAAAATAAAATAAGTTATACAAGCATCATAATACAAGCCAGGGGCCTCGAGGGCTCGAATACAAGTGCTCGATCATAGACGAGTCAGCGGAAGCAGCAATATCTAAGTACAGACATAAGTTAAACAAGACTGCCTTAAGAAGGCTAGCACAAACTGGGATACAGATCGAAAGGGGCGCATGCCTCCTGCCTGGGATCCTCCTAAACTACTCCTGGTCGTCGTCAGCGGTCTGCACGTAGTAGTAGGCACCTCCGGTGTAGTAGGAGTCGTCGTCGACAGTGGCGTCTGGCTCCTGGGCTCCAGCATCTGGTTGCGACAACCAGGTAGAAGGGAAAGGGGGAAAAGAGGGAGAAAAGCAACCGTGAGTACTCATCCAAAGTACTCGCAAGCAAGGAGCTACACTACATATGCATGGGTATATGTGTAAAGGGCCATATCGGTGGACTGAACTGCAGAATGCCAGAATAAGAGGGGGATAGCTAATCCTGTCGAAGACTACGCTTCAGGCCACCTCCATCTTGCAGCATGTAGAAGAGAGTAGATGGTAAGTTCACCAAGTAGCATCACATAGCATAAACCTACCCGGCGATCCCCTCCTCATCGCCCTGTTAGAGAGCGATCACCGGGTTATATCTGGCACTTGGAAGGGTGTGTTTTATTAAGTATCCGGTTCTAGTTGTCATAAGGTCAAGGTACAACTCCAAGTCGTCCTGTTACCGAAGATCACGGCTATTCGAATAGATAAACTTCCCTGCAGGGGTGCACCACATAACCCAACACGCTCGATCCCATTTGGTCAGACACACTTTTCTGGGTCATGCCCGGCCGCGGAAGATCAACACGTCGCAGCCCTACCTAGGCACAACAGAGAGGTCAGCACGCCGGTCTAAATCCTATGGCGCAGGGGTCTGGGCCCATCACCCATTGCACACCTGCACGTTGCGTGGGCAGCCAGAAGCAGAACTAGCCCCCTTAATACAAGAGCAGGCTTACATTCCAATCCGGCGCGCGCCGCTCAGTCGCTGACGTCACGAAGGCTTCGGCTGATACCACGACGTCGAGTGCCCATAACTTTCCCACGTAGTTGGTTAGTGCGTATAGACCAAATGGCCAGACTCAGATCAAATACCAAGAACTCGTTAAGCGTGTTATTTTTAAGTATCCGCGGACGCCGACTAGGGCCAGGCCCACCTCTCTCCTAGGTGGTCTCAACCTGCTCTGTCGCTCCGCCACAAAGTAACAGTCGGGGGCCGTCAGGAACCCAGGCCCACCTCTACCGGGATGGAGCCACCTGTCCTTTCAGCCCCCTCATCAGAATCACTTGCGGGTACTCAACGAGCTGACCCGACTTTAGTCACCACATGTGTCATGTATATAAAGTATATAGTATATACACGTGATCACCTCCCTAGTGATCATGGCCCGATAGTATAGCATGACAGACGGACAAGAATGTAGGGCCACTGATGGAACACTAGCACCCTATACTAAGCAGTAGGATAGCAGGTAAGGGTAACAACTGTAGCAACAATGACAGGCTATGCATCAGAATAGGATTAACCGAAAGCAGTAACATGCTACACTACTCTAATGCAAGTAGTAGAGAGAAGAATAGGCGATATCTGGTGATCAGGGGGGCTTGCCTGGTTGCTCAGACAAGAAGGAGGGGTCATCGGTGACGTATTCGACCACAGGGGCATCAGCATCGTCACGGGGTCTACCGAAGAGAAGAGAGGGGAGAAACAGTAAATACATATTAAGCAAGTGCATAACAGGGCAACATGCAGAGCTAGACGTGTTCTAACGCGGTATGAGGTGATACCAGTGAAGGGGGGAAACATCCGGGAAAATATCCCCGGTGTTTCGCGTTTTTGGGCAGATGAATCAGAGGGGAAAAGTTGCGTGTTCGCTATGCTAGGGATGTGTGGTGGACGAACGGGCTAAGTAACCAGACTCGTCTCATCGTTCTGAGCAACTTTCATGTACAAAGTTTTTTCATCCGAGCTACGATTTATTTTATATTAATTTTAAAAGATTTAAAATGATTTTCTAATTTCTGGATTTAATTTAATTCGAAATTAAATTTGTATTTAGATGCTACGGGTACACAGGAAGTGTACCCAGAGTGTGTCTAAGGGGCTGACAGGTGGGGCTCTGGTCAAAAGTCCAGTCAGCGTTTGACTGGACCATTGACTGGTCAAAAGGGCCCATGGGACCCGCATGTCATTGATACATGATTTGCTAAACAACATTTGATTAACTAATCTGGTTGATTAGGTTATTAAGCAGGTTATTTAATTTAACTAATTAACTTACTAACTAATTAATTAATTAACAATTATTATTTAATTAATCTTTTTTTGTTTTATTTTTGGGCGTGGGCCCCGTCTGTCATAGGCACATGGGGCCTATCGGGCGTCGGGTTACGGGCGCAGGCGTGCGGGTGCAGGGCGCGGGCGTGCGCCCATGGCCACCAGGGGAGCGAACTCCGCCAGGAGGGAGGGTGCGGCCCCGGGTGGGGACGGCGGCCACGGCGTGCGGGCAGCGGTGAGGTCCAGTGGATGAGCGAGGCGACGACCGGAGCGACGGCAACGCCAACAGCAAGCAGCAAGTAGGGGTTCGAGTAGTAGGGAGAAGAAAAACGAACGAAGCTCACATAGGGAGCTCATGGAGGCTCTGCGAAAGCTTAGGAGCAGCAGGGGTTCGCCATAGTCGACGACGAACGCCGGCAGCTGAAGCGGATAGCTGAAGTCGATCTGCTCAACTTGGCGCATCCCAGCTCGTTCTGCTCCTCGATGACGGTGTAGTGGACGACGACGGAGTGGCCGGACATGGCCTCACGACGCGGGGACGACGGTGATGCTTGGCGGCGGGGAAGACGCACACGGCGACTGGTCATGGAAGGAGGCAAGCAGTAGAATGAGATGCGCCACGTGGGGAAGGATGGGGCGCATGGCGGAGGCAGAGGGCACCGTAGCATGGCAGCTAGGAGGTGAGCAGCAAGGCGACGGGGAGGCGCTGGTCAGCGGTGGCGCGAGGAGGGAAAGCGAGGGAGGGATAAGGGGATCGAGTAGAGGCGTTTCCCCCCATGCGACTGCTTGTGCATGTGAGGCGGCGCTCACATGGAGACAAAGGAACGATGGGGGATTGAGAGGGTAGATCGAGCTAGGGTTAGCTGGTGGGGGTGGGCCGACCAGCCCGGGGTGGCTGTGGCCAGCCGGCTGGACCAAGGCCCAATTGGCCATGGGGAGTTCTTTTACCTTTTGTTTTGTTTTACTTTTGTTTTTATTTATTTCCTTGTTTTTGTTTTCTTTTACTTACTTAATAGTTTATAGTTTTTAGAAAAAGTGAAACCCACCCCTCAATTAGATTTGTAAAAACAACTGCTCTCACAAAAAGTTTGGGACAAAAGTAAAGTACCTTGTATTCTCTATTAATTAAAAAGACATTTAAGTCATTGTTTTATTTATTTTAGTGCCTTTAATTATTTTATAATAATGTGGATCCTCCACCATAATTACTTATGATCTATTTGTCACATTGGGAACATTATAGTTTTAACTTTTGAAAACTTTTATTGTTTGACTTTATTTTAAATTTGAATTTTGAATCAGTTTTGAATCAATGTGATTTTAATAACAGTAATCATGGTAACATGGCATCATTAGTAGGGAATTACTGTAGCTTGATTATCCGGGCGTCACATTAAACCTATAGGATCTTCTTGGATAACAATTATTTGATCACGCTGAAAAAGTCAGAAACTTTCTGCTCACGAAAACAATTGTTAAAAATCACCGGAAAGTGATAAAATATTGATTACAATTGCAGTAGATCAATAAACAAATTATCTAGGTCGTCCTATTTTGGTAGACTTTTCTGAGTTACATAAGTTTGCGTTTGTTACAGATTACTACAGACTGTTCTGTTTTTGACAGATTCTGTTTTTCGTGTGTTGTTTGCTTATTTTGATGAATCTATGACCAGTATCAGGGGGTATGAATCATAGATAAGTTAGAATACAGTAGGTTTAACACCAATATAAATAAATAATTAGTTCATTACAGTACTTTATTGTGGTGGTTTGTTTACTTGCACTAACGGAGATCATGAGATTTTCTGTTGAGTTTTGTGTTGTGAAGTTTTCAAGTTTTGGGTAAAGATTTGATGGATTCTGGAATAAGGAGTGGCAAGAGCCTAAGCTTGGGGATGCCCAAGGCACCCCAAGGTAAAATTCAAGGACAACCAAAAGCCTAAGCTTGGGGATGCCCCGGAAGGCATCCCCTCTTTCGTCTTCGTCCATCGGTAACTTTACTTGAGGCTATATTTTTATTCACCACATGATATGTGTTTTGCTTGGAGCGTCTTGTATGATTTGAGTCTTTGCTTTTTATTTTACCACAATCATCCTTGCTGTACACACCTTTTGGAGAGACACACATGAATCGGAATTTATTAGAATACTCTATGTGCTTCACTTATATCTTTTTAGAGCACGGTGGTGGTTTTATTTTATAGAAATTATTGATCTCTCATGCTTCACTTATATTATTTTGAGAGTTCTTTAGAACAGCATGGTAATTTGCTTTGGCTATAAAATTAGCCCTAATATGATAGGCATCCAAGATGGGTATAATAAAAACTTTCATATAGAGTGCATTGAATACTATGAGAAGTTTGATACTTGATGATTGTTTTGAGATATGAAGATGGTGATATTAAAGTTGTGCTAGTTGAGTAATTGTGAATTTGAGAAATACTTGTGTTAGAGTTTGCAAGTCCCGTAGCATGCACGTA
Organism: Triticum aestivum; assembly: GCF_018294505.1. Classification (NCBI taxonomy): domain Eukaryota; kingdom Viridiplantae; phylum Streptophyta; class Magnoliopsida; order Poales; family Poaceae; genus Triticum; species Triticum aestivum. The sequence goes on from NC_057799.1 coordinate 299,561,748, forward strand.
TGGTAACCGTTGTGTAACAAATTTGAAACATGAGGTGTTCTTTGATTGTCATCCTTATGAGTGGCGGCCGGGGACGAGCGATGGTCTTTTCCTACCAATCTATGCCCCTAGGAGCATGCGCGTAGTGCTTGGTTTTTGATGACTTGTAGATTTTTGCAATAAGTATGTGAATTCTTTATGACTAATGTTGAGTCCATGGATTATACGCACTCTCACCCTTCCATCATTGCTAGCCTCTTCGGTACCGTGCATTGCCCTTTCTCACCTTGAGAGTTGGTGCGAACTTCGCCGGTGCATCCAAACCCCGTGATATGATACGCTCTATCACACATAAACCTCCTTATATCTTCCTCAAAACAGCCACCATCCCTACCTATTATGGCATTTTCATAGCCATTCTGAGATATATTGCCATGCAACTTTCCACTGTTTCATTTATTATGACACGCTTCGTCATTATCATATTGCCTTGCATGATCATGTAGTTGACATCGTATTTGTGGCAAAGCCACCATGCATAATTCATCATACATGTCACTCTTGATTCATTGCCCATCCCGGTACACCGCCGGAGGCATCCATGTAGAGTCATATTTTGTTCTAGTATCGAGTTGTAATCTTTGAGTTGTAAATTAATAGAAGTGTGATGATCATCATTATTAGAGAATTGTCCCGAAGAAAAAAAAATAAAAAAAGAAGAAAGGCCCAAAAAAATAAAAATAAAATAAAATAAAGGGACAATGTTACTATCCCTTTCCACACTTGTGCTTCAAAGTAGCACCATGATCTTTATGATAGAGAGTCTCTTATTTTGTCACTTCATATACTAGTGGGAATTTTTCATTATAGAACTTGGCTTTTATATTTGAACAATGGGCTTCCTCAAATGCCCTAGGTCTTCATGAGCAAGCAAGTTGGATGCACACCCACTTAGTTTCTTTTGTTGAGCTTTCATACATTTATAGCTCTAGTGCATCCGTTGCATGGCAATCCTTACTCCTTGCATTGACATCAATTGATGGGCATCTCCCTAGCCCATTGATTAGCCACGCCAATGTGAGACTTTCTCCTTTTTTTTTCTTCACACAACCCCGTCATTATATTCTATTCCACCCATAGTGCTATATCCATGGCTCACGCTCATGTATTGCGTGAAAGTTGAAAAAGTTTGAGATTACTAAAGTATGAAACAATTGCTTGGCTTGTCATCAGGGTTGTGCATGATGAGAGCATTCTTGTGTGACAAAAATGGAGCATGACCAAACTATATGATTTTGTACGGATGAACTTTCTTTGGCCATGTTATTTTGAGAAGACATGATTGCTTAGTTAGTATGCTTGAAGTATTATTATTTTCATGTCAATATTAAAATTTTATCTTGAATCTTTCGGATCTGAACATTCATGCCACAATAAAGAAAATTACATTAAGCATTATGTTAGGTAGCATTCCACAACAAAAATTCTGTTTTTATCATTTACCTACTCGAGGACGAGCATGAATTAAGCTTGGGGATGTTTGATACGTCTCCAACGTATCTATAATTTTTGATTGTTCCATGCTATTATATAATCTGTTTTGGATGTTTAATGGGATTTATTATACACTTTTATATTATTTTTGGGACTAACCTACTAACCAAAGGCCCAGTGCAAATTGTTGTTTTTTGCCTATTCCAGTGTTTCGCAGAAAAGGAATATCAAACGGAATCCAAACGGAATGAAACCTTCGGGAGAGTCGTTTTTGGAACAAACGCAATCCAGGACTTGGAGTGGATGTCAAGGAAGCAATGAGGCGGCCACGAGGTAGGAGGGCGCGCCCAGGGGGGGTAGGCGCGCCCCCACCATCATGGGCCCCTCGTGGATCCACCGACCTACTTCTTTCACCTATATATACTCATATACCCCGAAAACATCCAGGAGCACCACAAAACCCTATTTCCACCGCCGCAACCTTCTGTACCCGTGAGATCCCATCTGGGGGCCTTTTCCGGCGCTTTGCTGAAGGGGGAATCGATCACGAAGGGCTTCTACATCAACACCATAGCCTCTCCGATGATGTGTGAGTAGTTTACCACAGACCTTCGGGTCCATAGTTATTAGCTAGATGGCTTCTTCTCTCTCTTTGGATCTCAATACAAAGTTCTCCTCGATCTTCTTGGAGATCTGTTCGATGTAATACTTTTTGCGGTGTGTTTGTCGAGATCTGATGAATTGTGGGTTTATGATCAAGTTTATCTATGAGCAATATTTGAATCTTCTCTGAACTCTTATATGCATGATTTGATATCTTTGCAAGTCTCTTCAAATTATCAGTTTGGTTTGGCCTACTAGATTGATCTTTCTTGCAATGGGAGAACTGCTTAGCTTCGGGTTCAATCTTGTGGTGCTCGATCCCAGTGACAGCAAGGGAAACGACACGTATTGTATTGTTGCCATCGAGGATAAAAATATGGGGTTTATATCATATTGCTTGAGT